>NW_011499884.1:1197949-1225290 GCF_000495115.2 Populus euphratica
TAAATAAAATATAATTAAAAATAAAAATAAAAACTAATTTTTTTAACTAAGTCGCACCTGACAATAACATAATTAGAATTATAATTAAATTTTATAAATGTTATGTCATTATAAAATATATTTTTAATTTATATAGTATTATTAAATATTAATTTTTTAAATAAAATATAATTTAAAAAATTATCAGGTTAAATGCATTCCCATCAACAATTAAAATACTATTCATGTAAACAACATCAACTAAAATTTACTTGCACTAATCACTTAAGGATACTATTCATTTTTTAAAATGAATAATGTCTAAATAAATTATCATTTGATATATAAATATGGCCATGTGAAAAGCAACTGAAAGCTACTTCTTCCAAGCCAGCAGTTTTAACAATCCCTGTATATACAATAATTTACATTTTATTGCTACTAAACATGTTATTTACATGATTTATTTTTAAAACAGCCGCAGCCGCTGGCCATAGCCCTTACAAAAACGAGGGCATTGCAAACGAGTAGGGATATGTCTTTTATTGTTAGCAGTTATCTAATTGTAAACATCAACAATCAAATAAAATTACAAAATCAATGATTTTATAACTTTATGATTTTTACATTCAAAATAGATATTTATAGAAAGCTTTAAAAGAAAGCATGCATGTATGTGTCCAGAGTAAACCTCTTTAAAAATTAAAATATCGAATATAAATTGACTAAAAAAATTGTATTTCTCTTTTAACCACTTTTAAATTCTTTATTGTATTTCTCTTTTAACCACTTTTAAAAAAAATTTATGTAAATTTTGGTGGAATAAAATGTAGTAGAGAGATGGCTAATTTTCTAAAAAAAACTCTTTATTTCACGCATCTATCTAGTATATAGTTATTGAAATAAAAAAATTACTTCACAAAATTGACCGATAAAAATTCAACATTATTTTTTCAGATCATTTAGGAACCTTTTGTTTTATCTGTGGGAGCCACGTCTTACGTTTTTTCATTTGGCTCACATAACATTATCTTTCTTTTAAGATTAAATAAATATATTAACATAATAGCCTTGGAGTGACGCCAAGACTTTACATGTATTGGTCTCGCATATGTCATGATAGAATAAGAATTAACAAGAGTCATGATGATTGTACATTATTTATTTGACATGGCTTCTTCCATGTACTACAATATTAATCTTTATTTAACATGATGTGCAAATGAGAAGCACATTATCGGCTCAGCAATGATATATTTATAAAAAATAATTAATGTTACCATTATTCTAATCCAATCATATATACCAAATATAAAACATTAAATATTATAAAACATCTTCATAAATGAGTTATTTGTGTCGAATATATAATCATAGAAAACTTTAAAACTTTTAATTTATGAATTTTAATTCGTATTATTTTTTTAAAAATATTTTGAGTCATTTTTTATTTGTTTTAAAGTAAAATCTTGCAATTCAATTACAATTTGAAAAAAATTTAAGTATTTTTTTAGCTTTAAATTATTAAAAATAATCTGAATCATTTTATATATAGGTATTAAAAATAAATTTCTAAAAATAAAATATTTTGATGAATTTCTAAATAAATAACACTGTAAAAAATAATTTTTATCATACTCCCACACTCTCACATATATTCTAACTCATTATTACGAGATATTTATAAAAAAGTAATTTTTTATTTATGATTCAAAGTAAAAAAAATCTTTCTATAAATCATATCAAACATATTCTAAATAGATCATGACGTGTTATTACTTTTCCCATGAGGCTTATCATGAATCAACACAAGACGAACGGCATCAGATAATAATCGCGGATCTCAACCGTCTGTGACTACGTGTGAAATAAATTTCAAAACCGCCCCCCTGAATTCCAGATTCCCGCCTCTTTAAATTCACGCCTGTCTCACACATTTCGCATTTCAAATCAAAATCGCTCTCTCTCTCAAACAGATTATCACTAACAAACACTAAAAGTTGAAGTTTCTTCTACTGCAAGTCAGCAAAGATAATGGCCGCACTTAAGTAAAAGTCTATTAAGCTAATCAGTACTTTATCCCTCCTCTGATCTTTAATTGATCAGAGACATAATTAATAGTAGCAATTACTTACTAATTCCTTAATTTGCCTGTCCTCGTGATGGTTGTTTTTAGAGCTGAAGAGCAGAACCATCTACAGCTCATGGAGCGAGAAGAAATGGATGCCGAAGACGACTTGTTCGAAGCAATCGAAAAGTGTAAGATACAAATTATAAGCTCTCTTTCCCTCTCTGTATTACCGATTGTTTCCTCTATCGATTATTACTCGCATCCCCCCCTCCCTCTGCTTGTTAGTGTTGATGATCTGCTTTTTGTGTTTTTGTTTGTGTGGATGCTTAAATTACAACTCGAATATTACTTATATACATCCTTTTTTCTGCTCCTCAACTTCGATTCTCGATTTTTGTGCACTTTTCATTATTTCAATTTGAATTTGTACACGAAAATCCTTCGATGTTGGTGGTAAAAGACGCTTCCTCCTTGATCTATCTGCTGTGTTACTACTTAGCTTTCAACTCAGTTCTATAAAAAATGTAAATAAAAATGGCGACAGAATATTGTACATGTCCTGTTCTTGATTTCTCTTTGTTTTTATGTTTTTTCCTGATTCATGAGAAGATTAACTAGGACATCATTGCTGAGTATTTACTGCTTCAACTGAACTTGAATTTTTCTCCGTGCCTTGAGATTTGGTGTCCTATTGTCGATGAACTTTACTTGATTTATTAAGAAGATCAACTTAATTATATTTTGTTGCTCAATGCTCAGTCTCCTTGTTTGTGAATTGTGATGCATCTATGCATTTCGTGCAGTGATCAACCAAGGCATCAATGCTGGAGATGTCAAGAAGCTTCAAGATGCAGGTATTTACACCTGCAATGGCTTGATGATGTTCACGAAGAAGGTATACAAATCCCAACATTGGTCATTTAAATGTAAGTGTTTTAGCTCCATCTGATTACCATTACCTTCTTTTTATGCAGCACTTGACTGGAATCAAAGGATTGTCCGAGGCTAAAGTTGACAAGATTTGTGAAGCTGCTGAAAAGATAGTAGTTAGTGCTCAGTTTATAGGATAATAAGCAAGATGGTGATTATGTTTTTAAGCTTGATTTTGATGCATTGTTGAAATCACTTTTTTTTCTTTTCAGAATTATGGTTATATAACCGGAAGTGATGCACTGCTCAAAGTAAGTTCAAAGTCCTCTTGCTTTCTAAATTTGAGGAGATATTCAAATCTTATAGTTCCAGCTTCTGGTTTGTATCGCCTTTTCAAGTTTAAATCTCATTCTTGTTTTATGCTTTTATGCTGTAGAGGAAATCTGTGATTCGCATCACAACTGGAAGTCAAGCCCTCGATGAACTCTTAGGGGGTAATCTATCATACCTAGATTCGCTTAGAATTGCCTGTGCTGCTAGTGTATATGCATTCACATAATGTGCTGCAATTTGTTTTTCTGTGACTGATATTCGCCTTGATTGATTTGAAAGGTGGGATTGAAACTTCGGCTATCACAGAAGCTTTTGGGGAATTCCGGTAAGAACAAACCTTATCCTATAAATTACTGTATTTTCTGTTGACATCTTCTCGTCCTTCTCACAGATCCTAAAATCTCTGTACTTCTACACTAACCATAGCAATATTATTTTTAGATCCGGGAAGACACAGCTCGCTCATACTCTTTGCGTCTCTACACAGGTTCCTCTCTCGTTTTGCTCTTTAATAAGGTTGCTGGTACGAGGTTGTTGGTTTATGTGGTTGCTTCTGCTTTTGAAGCAAACCTCAGTGCTTGATAACTAAAGAAACATGATTTATTTCATGAGAGACCCATCATATTTCACGTTTTAAACGCAAATCAACTGATAGCAGTTTCACGCTGCTTTTCTGTGCCTCCACGCAATGGCTCCACTGTTTAATTTTTGTAGAAGTGAACAGTGAAGAATTATTTAATTCACTTTTTACTGTTTATTTTTACAAAAATTACTGGATAAATTTCATACCTAATAGAATTAAGAATTATAAATAAATTAATAAATTAATAAAAAATATTTGATATAAAAATATTATTTGTTTAATAATATAAAAATAGTAGTTAAATTTACAACATTTAAATTAAAAATTATCAATATTAATTTTTTAGTTATTTTATAACTTTAATTTGAAAATTATTTTTTATTAAATACATTAAACTACTTTTTATTTAACATAAATCAAATAGGTATACCAAACTAACTTCAATTAAAAGTATTTTTTATAAAATATTTTTTTTTAAATTACAATTATAAAAACTATCACAATATCAAATATAATATTTATAATTATGGTAACTATTTAAAATGAGAATGCTAGTTATTACTCATCAGTGTTGTTAAAATATGGCATGATAGGTGATGTTTTAAGAAATATTGAATTTGAATCCTGAAATGTGTAGCTTAACTGGTCAAACTCTAGATTTATTTTTTAAAAATTACTAGTTCAAGTCTTACAAATCTCAGGACTTCTAGAAATATATATAATCGTAAATTTCAGGAGCTATAGAATTAGAATGCATATGTTAATTAAAAAAAAAATATTAAATTTTCAATTGAAAAAAATATGTTTATCTGTTAATAATACGGATATTATTGGAACAAGTAAAAGGTTTACAAAAATCTGAGCCTAAAAATAGACAGCATTGATCCACTGATCTCCAAATTGTTACTGCCAAAATTTAGGCATAGCACAATTTTTCTTGAGAATTATTTTCCAGTTAAAAGAATTTCAAGTCATGTACCAACATTATTTCTTGTTTTTCTGATGAAGTCCTTCAGTGAGAGTGCCAGTCATGATGTGATGTCGTGGGTAGCACTGGCATTGATTTATGCAGAAGCCTCATTATCTGAATTTCAGATTTGGAAATGACAATACGTGACCTAAGCTTTGCTAAATATGCATTCGTTTTGCGTTTGCAGCTTCCTACACAAATGCATGGTGGAAATGGAAAGGTTGCTTACATTGATACTGAAGGAACTTTGTATTCTTTCTGTTTTCCCTTCCGTCTTAACCTGTTCCAATATATACAATTCCTTTTTTCATCAAGAAGTATTGGAGAATTATAATCATATGATACCTTGTCAGGTCCTGTTTGTTTCCTTAACTTTGTTCTTGCAGCCGACCTGATAGAATTGTCCCTATAGCTGAAAGATTTGGAATGGACCCAGGAGCTGTCCTTGACAATGTAAGTATGAATTTCTATTCTATTATTAATTGACTTATGGAAGCTGATCTCATCTGTCACTGTTTTTTCTGTGAATGTGGAAGATCATTTATGCCCGTGCATATACTTATGAGCATCAATACAACTTGCTTCTTGGTCTGGCTGCAAAAATGTCTGAAGAGCCATACAGACTTCTGGTGAGTTTTCCCCCTCTTCTTTTAAGGTGAGTTGCCTGTGATGCTTACACTATGAGGCTTGGTATAATGAAGTCTGATTGTGCGCCTATGAGTTCAGATTGTTGATTCTGTTATCGCTCTCTTTCGGGTGGATTTTACTGGAAGGGGAGAGCTTGCAGAGCGTCAGGTGAATTCCAAAGACTTTAGTGCCTATAATATCATATCCGTATCGTTTATTTTCAATGACATTAACATCTACCCTTCGCAGCAAAAATTGGCACAGATGCTGTCTCGGTTGATAAAGATAGCTGAGGAATTTAACGTTGCAGTCTACATGACCAACCAAGGTAATCTTGACTTATTATCACTCATGGAAGCCATAAATAATTTGCCGCACAGCTTTGATTCCATCATTATAAAGTCTTCTTTTATGTAGCTAGTTGGTTTTTTCCCCACATACCTATACACCTGTGACCTGTAGCTCGCTGAAAATCATGGTGATGCATTAGCCACCAAGTTCTCTTGTTACTCATTCAGCACGGTATAATTTTATTTCTGGTTATTGCATTTTAGAGCTGAAATAGAACATCGATTTGGTGGTTGCAGTCATAGCTGACCCAGGTGGAGGAATGTTCATATCAGATCCGAAAAAACCAGCAGGAGGGCATGTGCTTGCCCGTGCAGCAACTATCAGGTTGATGTTCAGGAAAGGCAAAGGTGAACAGCGGGTATGCAAGGTGTTTGATGCCCCAAATTTGCCGGAGGCTGAAGCAATATCCTTAATCTCGATAAACTTGGTTTTGCTTTACCTTTTGATTCTGGTTTAATTAATCATGCTTTCATGAAAAAATGATTATATGATACAGGGTTGGCTTCTTTTTTGATAAAATGATTAAAAGGCTGCTGAAGTAAAATCCGAAGAACAATAATGCATCAGCATCTTCTCCGATCCTAATTTCCTGCCAAACGTTTAATATTGCATTAGTCATTGAGAAGTTATTCTTGACCGAAGCACGTATTTCAGATAACATCAGGAGGCATCGCAGATGCAAAGGACTAGAAAACGACACTGCTAGAGGTGCTTCTGCTGAAATATAGGAGTTGGAAGAAGTAAAATATCTCATTTTTCCTGCTATCTACTCGTAGATTTGTTATATGCGTGCTTCTGCTGGAGAAATGCCATTGACAGTATTCAACTTATATGTATGCTGTTTTAAATGGTTTTCTCATGGCCGCTCTTGTCCTTTTGTTTTCGAACCACGTGGCCGCTCTTGTCCATGCTTCGAATTTCTTAACCTCTTTGACAAACGTGACCTAGATGTAGAGTAGCAGCATTCGTTGAAAACTAATGGGACCAGTACCGCTTCCTGCAGACAATTTAGTCCTGCAAGGTTCCTTTTTATGGTCAGGTGCTCGTAGAGAAATCAAGCCCTCTGGTTCAATGGCACATCCAAGCCAAACCAAACCAAACCAAAACAAACAACACGGGCCTTGCATTACAATAAACTGATGCCTTGCAAGAAGTACATGTCATGTGTACTATTTCAAACGAGCTCTTCAAAGAAGTTGCAAGGACAGTTTTTTTTTTTTTTGTTTTTCTTCAAATCTTGGCCATTATAGACAAGTTATTGCAATAGGGACATGAAAGTAACAGATTATCCGATTCATCTCCTTCGCATATTTGACTCCCAAACCTTTTATCTTCATCTGGTCTCCAATACAGTGGGAGTATGGCTTGAAGGGCTGTACATTCAGCGGTTCAGCCCCCTCCAACTACTGGTTTCTCTTCCTCCAAGTCGTAGAAATCCCAACCGGGAATGCAAGCTCTAGAAAAAAATTTACATTACAGCCTCCAAAAGCCTATAGCAGCCCCCATTATTAGATCTCGGTGCCTGCTTTCAGATTAGCTCGGTTCTCACTGTAGTCGTGTTGATTCTTAAATATTTGTTCGTGGACTTCAAAATGGTCGTTGCCTGACCTGGGGAAATACTAGCAAAAGGTCCATCCCTTTCTCGTACATGTTTGAATCAGGTGGTTAGATAAAGGCAGTGCAAGTGCAAGGTATGTCTCTTCATCGAAGGATGGCATGTCTCTTCCCACTGCTTCCTCTTAGAGTAGAATCCATCTGCTTCAATTGGATGCACAGATGAAAGCAAGATGCTTGGTTTCAGCCATTCCAAAGCTCCCAACTCACCAGTAAAGTGACAACCGAGAGTAGCGAGATGCCGAGCTATGAAACCAGGTTCCCCAAAAGCTAGTGTGTTATAATTGTTTAATGGTTAGGATTTCCTGGGCTGCTATGTTTTCTTGGGTGATTTAGAATTTATTATAAATATATATTATATAACTCTATTTTAACATAGTTAAAAATGAAAGTTGTATTACCGTTAAATCTTGTGTTCTTTTTTATTTTTTTTCTATTACAATATCTACTGCAGGTTTTTCAGAATACTAGAGCCAGTAAAATCGTAGCCGCTGAAGCATAATATACTATGTGTTTCCATCCCTGCGAGTATGGTTAGCTCGTATTAAAGGAGGATAAAGGTATCAAGAAAAGGGATTTCACGAGTATCTATAACCCCATTCCCTTTTGGAAGCCAAATCTACAGCAAGAAGATACATATATAAACCACAGAACAAAACATTATCCAAGTTCCATATGATGCCCTTCCGACGTGGACTCATGTAGAAGTTAGAACATCACAGATTTCAGCATTTAAAATGAATGCAGTGTGAGGAATTTCGGACGAATTAGACCGTTGCGGTATTGGAATGGATGACTCTGCGAGGAAGTTCGTAGTTTCTGTTGGTCTACTTTAGGAGGGGAAGCCGGACAAATTAAAGAAGGGATGTGCTATATCCCGTAGCTATTTTAGGGGAAGTCGCCCAACTCTGAAGAACAATAGATCCAAGGCTTATATACCTGTTCTTTTTAGCAGAGAACAAGACGAGATGTAATGGGAACTTGCCAGAGTGTCGACCATGATAGCTGCACGATGATGTCAGTGTGCTATCTTTTATGCGCAGCACTGGTATCAAATGACAACGCCAAGCGTAGTTTTCCACTCCGTTACCATGTATATATAACAAGGAGGGGAGCTGGAGAAGAGTACTTTGCTGATCTTTTATGCCAGGATTTAGGCCACTGCCTTGGCTATCAAATGACAACGCCAAGCGTAGTTTTTCACTCCGTTACTATGTATATATAACGAGGAGTGGAGCTGGAGAAGGGTACTTTTGCTGATCTTTTATGCCAGGATATAGGCCACTGCCTTAACCCTCGTTTTTTCTGGGGCAAATACAGCGGGTATAGAAAACGAGGTTAACGATCATTAATCAGATTTTTAACGGCAACACGTGATTTACGTAATCAAGGAACACGCCTTTTGATCTCTTTGACCCGTTAAGAGTTTTTTTCTCTTCCCATTTTTTATTACACGAGGAATTGTTGAAATCATGAAAAAAAAAACATAACGATGATCAAGTATAATATTATTATAGAAAATCTTATAATTTCAATAAATGCTTTCTTTAATGAAAAAAAAATATTAGCAGGGTTAAAGAGCATATGTCGCTTGATTTAATTAACACTTAGCTTATAAAACAGGATGATACAACCCATAAAAAATGTCATCCAATAGCTGAGGCAAATTGAAGGAAAAAAGAAATCCCCATCCAGATACTTCCATAAAAGGGGGCACGATTGATAAACAATTAGGAAGCGAACACATGGCAAATCTTCTATGAAATGTAAAATTTATTTTATGTTGCATCCAGCCAAGGTCTGGAATTCATTTGAGAGTAACCAACATACAGCCGCATCGATTGCTGTCTTGAATTTGAGAGTACTTACTAATAGCGGTGAGATTTTGGACACATTAGTGCAGTTGTGTCATGGAAGATAGAGATAAGAGTGGAGGATAAAGAAAAGGATATAATCCAAAAGGCCACCATATAACAAAAGCCTTGCCATCAAAGAACTTGAAGGCCTAATAGTTTGAAGACCAGTTGTAAGAACTGTCAACTCTTGGCATGCCAGCTGATTCCTTCTTCGTCTCCGCATCCACCTTAAAAGTTGATCCGCAGACCTGACCTGAACTGTCCACTCTTGGCACTGGCTTCAACTCATTCATGGGGTGCTCAAAGCTCCTCAAACCTCGAGAAGTTGTAAAGAAGCATCCTGATAAACACAGCAGAAACTTTTAGATTATGCAACCAGTCCTTGTGCCCATAAATCATAAAAGGATCCCACCAAGGCCAAGGGAGCTTGAATGGCCATCCAAAAGTACAAGGGATTAGGGAATGATGAAAGGGTAAGAAGATAGAACAATAAATCATTGTAAACTTTTCTACATAAACTATATAACCAAAAGGGGTGAAGATATTTTGGCCCTAACTTTCAGCAAATGATGCAACGAAGAAAATGAACACGACATCTATAAACCAACAAATAAACACGAGGAAAGTGGAGGGAACTTTTAAGAGAGCATCATGAAACACAGCATTTAAAATTTTAATGCACCAGCATTTCCCACGTTGCTGGGTTCTCCAGTGTAAATAAATACTCATCTCTAAATACACTCTTAATTGCATTTCAGTGCCTATCTATCTGTTGCCGTGGAGTATTTTACATTCGTTTTCTCCCCTCCAAGACAGTTTAACCATGCAAAAAGAAGCAGAGAGGAATTGCTAAAGATCTAAAGTATGATGGTTGAACCAGAATTAAAACTTTACCTTTAGGGAATGGTGCAAAAGATTTCCCACAGCCTTTCTGCACAATCTGAACATCATCTGAAAGAACGAGATTGCCTTCACAATCAGTTCCCCAGAAAAAGGGTACACTTCCATCAGCATCCTGCAAAAAGGTAAAGTTTGAATGATTTAAGCTGCTGGTAACAGAGACGAAGTAATCAGAAACAAAGACCACAAGGACAACTGACAATGGAGGAGAACAGTCCAAGCAGAAAGGATCACTTACAACAGCGACAAATGTGGCTTTCGAAGTGCTGTCATATAAAATAAACGCAAATTTCCCGAGGATGTCTTTCACAACCTGATCAGCAGGATAAGGGCCTCGATCTCTGAGAGTTCTGTAAGCTTCAATGACAATGATCACCTCATTTGCAGTTTTATTTAAACCATATTGCTGCTTGAGAACAGCAACATTCTCAATGTGGCCTTGGAACAGGCAGAAAATGTCATCCACAACCGCAAATAACCTGGCCAGAGAAAAGAGATATTACCACTTGTATGTACAGGCAAGGCATTGCAGAAGAGAGTAAAAAGTTGAAAACTATAAATCCAAGTAGTAGATCCAAATTACATGATTAAATTAGTACATAAAAAGATTCTCACAGTAACTAAAATAAATATATAACATTGATTAAGTGGAAGGTTGGACGCTAAATAATTTATCTGAAATACCAATGGGACTATTCAATTCCACAAATCACCCTGAAGCTTCCAAGGGAACGGACAATTTCTATCTAAAGTGGAAGTATAACTGATAAAAAATAAAAAAACAAGTGAGCTAGATCTGTCTTTTTTCTTTACCAAAACCATAAAATGAGACAGCAAATTGTTCGCATGTAACTGGAGACAAAACAAAATCTTTAGATTTGGATTATATGCTGCGTTAACACCCTTTTTTTATTCATGGCAGGAATTAATGACCAGATAAAACTCATGCCACCCTAACACCAATTAACAACTCCACGAAACCTTTAGTTTCATAAAGTTTGTGACAGTAAAAGATATAACAAAAAGAAACAACCCTTCTTGATAGCAAGAAAGCACCAACAAATTAAACAAATAAATAACTAAAAAAAGTTTTCAAAAAATAAATAAATGAAAAACAAGATCTACTAAAAAATCAATAAAAGTTGGGAATTTATCCTAGCAATTTGCTACAAATCATAACATACGCATGCAAATATCAGAACTAAATATCATCAAGCAAAAATCCCAAAGCCAAAACTGAAACAAGAACGATCCTCAAGCGATCGATCAAGATCAGATCAGTCCCAAAAACCAAAAAAACAAAAGTAACATTTTTTAAGGCAAAAAAAAAGAAGAAAAAAAGAAATACCTTGGAAGAAGAGGGTTTTGCTTATCAAGAGAGTAAGCAATGAGACCAGAAGTGCCAAGATTGACGGTGACAGAGCCAGGGTGCAGGGAGGCCAAGTGGTTAGCCAAGGAGCCATCTTTCAATACAGAAGCTGCAGGAGCAGAGTGTGGGCTCTGTAAAGCATCGGGACATTTTGCAACTGTTTTGTCAAAAACTGCCAACATTTTCTTTGATCGGATAATATGCTTGCAGGATTTGGTAGAGGCGAGGAGAGTTTGTGAGGGAGAAATAACAGAAGATTTGAGGTAGTTATAGTTGAAGGCGTCTGCAATACTTTTTTATTGACCACATTGCCCTTTGTGTTTTCTATAAATTGCCACGTATACATTACTTGACTTGTCTATTCAATTATCCCTCTCTGCATCTTGTATTAATTCAGGTAGCGTTTCAGATTTCGGTGCATTGTATTTTTATTTTTTTAAAATTTAAAAATAGAAAATTGATATTTTTTCATTCTAAATATAAATATATTAAAAAATAAAAAACAGTAAAAAATATTAATTTTTTTAGAAAAAAAAACAGTAAAAAATATTAATTTTTTTTAGAAAAACAAGAAATTTGAAAAATATACATGAATACAGTAAATGCAAAATACAGTATATGTTCTTTCATAGCCAGCGCATGCAAGTCATGATCCAATCTGGCTCTACGCTGTGAACCTAAAATAATTTCTTTTATTAAATCTCGGAAATCGGAGGGGTATCCTAGTAAATTCAATTCTCACTGTTAATTTAGTACAACTAGCATTCTATCTTATCCGCTAGAAGTTGACTGCGTGGCGAAGGGTCGGTGGGCTAAGATTTAAAAACTTCTTGAGAAACGGAGACAAGAATTTTTTTTTTTTTCCCTTAAGATTTAAAAATCTCGGTCCTTGATTTAAGATATTTTTTTAAGTAAAAAAATAAAAAGAGCTCGGTTTCACACTCACACAATAAAATAATTATTTTATTCTTTACAGTGAAACTTCTGTAACTTACATTTAGGAGCAAATTGTCTTTTCAACAGGTTAGCTTGTTATTTCAAGCTTGAACGACGTGGGATGGTATTTTCAGTTTTTATTAAGGATGTATAAAATACTTTAAAAAAAAAAAAATTTCTTGACTTTTAGTCAGGGCTATTTTCGGTTTTCCATTCCTAAAAAGCACAACGCGTGTGCATGTATGCATATATTTTTTATATTTGTTTATGTATTTAAAAAATATTTTAAAATATTTTAAATTCTTTTTATTTTTTATTTACTACAAATAAATATATTTTAAATATTTTTAAGTCATTTTCATATACTGATATTAAAAACATTTAAAATAAAAAATATTATTATCATATATTTTAACATTTTAACATGTAAAATTATTTAAAACTTAATCATAATTACATTTTCAAACAAACTTAATACTAACTAATATTTTAAAAGCACGGAAAAAGTATCCTAGCTTTTTCCATGTAATATGATTTTTTAAAAAAAAAATTGTTTTTTTCCATATTTTTTCCACTTGTTTTCAGCTTTACATGTTTTTTTTCTTTTTTTCTATGATTGTCGTCTTTTTTTTATTCTTTTTTGTTTTTGTGTAAATTATTTTTGTTAATTTTTTAAATATCAAACTAGTTGAAAATTTAGTTTTATAGTTTTTTTTTAAAAAATATTATGGATTACTACAATGTTTTTCTATACGGGTTTTTCATCAATTTTTTTCTTTTTTTTATAAAATAATCTTTGTTGATTTTGCTTTGTAATTTTTTTTTAAATACTTTGGATTATTACAATATTTCCTCACATGATTTTTATTTTGCTATAGTGTTTCTTCACATGTTTTTTTTCAAAATTATCTTTGTTAATATTGAGTTAATTAAGAATTCAGCTTTAACTTTCCCCATATATTTTTTTTCCCCAAAATTATCTTCTTGTTTTTTAAATTTTTTATGTTTTTTTCAGAATTGTTTTTATTGATTTTATTTTTTTAATATGGATCTGATTAAAATTTTAGTTTTGTAGTTTTTTGTAAACACTTTGGATTACTATAGTGTTTTCCTACAAGGTTTTTTTTATTTTATTTTTTTAAAATTATCTTTGTCAATTTTATTTTTTTATATTTAAGTTGGTTAAGAATTTAGATTTGTAGTTTTTTTTTAAAAAACACTATGGATGATTATAGTGTTCCCCCGCATGATTATTTTTGTTATGAATTTTTTTTAAAATTATCTATATAGATTTTATTATTTTTAATATTAAGCTGGTTAAGAATTCTCATGAAACACTATAGATTGTTATAGTATTTCCTTACAATATTTTTTTTTCCTTTCATTTTTTTGTTATGATTTTTTTCAAAAATTTCTTTGTTTATTTTATTTTTTAAATATTAATCTGATTAAGAACTTAACTTTGTATTGCAATAGTTTTTTTTTCATATATATATATATATATATTTTATTTTATTTTATTTTCATAAATCCACGACAATGCACAAATATACTACAAACCTGGGACATCATACGACCATGGAATCTAATATGTGTGTGTGTGTGTTCGTGCTATTTTTTCATAGAAATCTTGTTGGGATACGGGTAGCATAGTTTTTTGATAAATTAAAATATAAAAAAAAAATTAGCACATGCAATATACTTATTGATAAGTAATAGGAGATTACACCTTTTTGAAGTCTCATGCAAGCTCATCCAATAAACAAACACAACCATTTATAGTAGTGTTAGGAGCATCTTACTGAGATCTTCATTATGGATGAAGGCGTGTCAGCAGCGGATATATGGTGTGGCTCTAGTGTATGTTTTTTTTTCTTGGGTGCATGTTGACGACAAACGTATAATGTTGTTTTGATGTAACTTTTTTCCTTTTCTTTCTTCTTGGTAAAGTACAAATGTGTCTTTTAATTTGTTTTTATATCCAATTTAGTTTTTATTTTTTATTTTTTATTTTTATATTTCTTCAATTAAGTCCCCCGTCATTTTTTATATGATTTTTGTATATATTTTGGTGCTCGTTCTTTTAATTGTTATTTATACATCTTTTAATTTTTTTTATTCTCATCTTGATTCTTATTCTTTTGATTTCTATTTGATTTTTTTAATTGTTTTCTTCAATGTAATCCTTCATCATTTGGTTTTATTTATTTATACCAAATTTAGTCTTTATTCTTTTAATTATTTTTTTTTATCATTTTTCTAATTGAATTTTGCTTTCAATTTTATCCTATAGTATTTTATTTTAATTTATTTTTATGTCAAATTTTATTCCTATTATTTTAATTGCTACTTGTTTTGTTCTAGATCTTTTTTTATTGTTTTTTTCTTTCAATTTCATCTCCAAAAGTATTTTGATTAAGGATTTGTTTTTTAGGTTTTTTTTCTATGGCATTAGTTCTAGGCTTATAACAAGAGTTGTGGATTTCAAATATTAACATGAGTTGAATTCACTTTTTTTAGGTTCTTTTTTTTAAAAAAAAAATTAATCCCATCCTTTAATATTTGATTTCTATTGTTTTTAGCTTTACATGTTTTTTTTCTTTTTTTTTCCCATGATTGTCATCTTTTTTTTATTCTTTTTTGTTTTTGTGTTTTTTAAATTATTTTTGTTAATTTTTTAAATATTAAACTAGCTGAAAATTTAGTTTTATAGTTTTTTTCTTTAAAATATTATGGATTACTATAATGTTTTTCTACACGGGTTTTTTTATCAATTTTTTCCTTTTTTTTTATAAAATAATCTTTGTTGATTTTGCTTTGTAATTTTTTTTTAAATACTTTGGATTATTACAATATTTCCTCACATGATTTTTATTTGCTATAGTATTTCTTTACATGTTTTTTTTCAAAATTATCTTTGTTAATATTGAGTTAATTGAGAATTCAGCTTTAACTTTCCCCATATTTTTTTTTCTTTTTTTCCCCCAAAATTATCTTCTTATTTTTTTAATTTTTTATGTTTTTTCAGAATTGTTTTTATTGATTTTATTTTTTTAATATGAATCTAATTAAAAATTTAGTTTTGTAGTTTTTTGTAAACACTTTGGATTACTATAGTGTTTTCCTACAAGGTTTTTTTTTATTTTATTTTTTTTAAATTATCTTTGTCAATTTTATTTTTTTATATCGAGCTAGTTGAGAATTTAACTTTGTATTTTTTTTTCTTTAAAACATTGTGGATTGCTATAGTGTTCCTCCACATGATTTTTTTTGTTATGATTTTTTTTTAAATTATCTTTATCAATTTTATTATTTTTAATATTGAGCTGATTCAGAATTATAACTGTATATTTTCTCATGAAACACTATAGATTGCTACAGTTTTTCCGTACAATTTTTTTTTTCCTTTTATTTTTTTGTTATGATTTTTTTCAAAAATTTCTTTGTTTATTTTATTTTTAAAATATTAATCTGATTAAGAACTTAACTTTGTAGTTTTTTCCTTGAAAACATTGTGGATTGCAATAGTTTTTTTCCATATATATATTTTTTATTTTTTTCATAAATCCACGATAATGCACAAATATACTACAAACCCGCGACATCATGCGGGCATGGAATCTAATGTGTGTGTGTGTTCGTGCTATTTTCATAGAAATCTTGTTGGGTTACGGGTAACATAGTTTTTTGATAAATTAAAATATATAAAAAAATTAGCACATGCGATATACTCATTGATAAGTAATAGGAGATTGCACATTTTTGAAGTCTCATACAAGCTCATCCAATAAACAAACACAACCATTTATAGTAGTGTTAGGAGCATCTTACTGAGATCTTCATTATGGATGAAAGCGTGTCAGCAGCGGATATATGGTGTGGCTCTAGTGTATGTTTTTTTTTCTTGGGTGCATGTTGACGACAAATGTATAATGTTGTTTTGATGTAATTTTTTTCCTTTTCTTTCTTCTTGGTAAAGTACAAATGTGTCTTTTAATTTTTTTTATATCCAATTTATTTCCTATTCTTTTATTTTTTATTTTTTATTTTTATATTTCTTCAATTAAGTCCCCCATCATTTTTTTATTTGATTTTTGTATATATTTTGGTGCTCATTCTTTTAATTGGTATTTTTACATCTTTTAATTTTTTTTTTTCTCATCTTGATCCTTATTCTTTTGATTTCTATTTGATTTTTTTAATTTTTTTCTTCAATTTAATCCTTCATCATTTGGTTTTATTTTTTTATACCAAATTTAGTCCTTATTCTTTTAATTGTTATTTTTTTATCATTTTTCTAATTGAATTTTGTTTTCAATTTTATATTATAGTATTTGATCTTAATTTATTTTTATGTCAAATTTTATTCCTATTATTTTAATTGCTACTTGTTTTGTTCTAGATCTTTTTTTATTGTTTTTTTCTTTCAATTTCATCTCCAAAAGTATTTTGATTAAGGATTTGTTTTTTAGGTTTTTTTCCATGGCATTAGTTCTACGCTTATAACAAGAGTTATGGATTTCAAATATTAACATGAGTTGAATTCACTTTTTTTAGGTTTTTTTTTTTTAAAAAAAAAAAATTAATCCCACCCTTCAATATTTGATTTCTTGAAAATTGATCTTCGAGGTTTTTTTTCTTTCATGTCTATACCTCTATCACAATTCTATGTCTATGATTACGGAATTAATGAGTTAACCTAAGCTAACAAGTTAATCGGGATTGAATTAGATTTTTTTTGTTTTTTTTTTTCAATTACGCTTTTCGACATTGAATTGTTTAATAGTTGAACTTCATTGTTTTATTCAACTTATTTTCAACCAGATTGCTCTGGTATTATAATCAGGTCATAGATTTTGCATACTAACTCGATTGAGCTCAGATATTCAATATGCTTTTGACGGGGTTGCCTTTATAATCATAATTTTATAAGAGATTAACGGTGCCTTTGTCATTGCAAGAGTTTATGTTTTTCAAATTACTTTTTATTTGAAAAGACACCAAATTAATATCTAATGTTTTTCAATAGTTTTGAGATACTAATATTAAAAATTAAAAATAAATATGAAAAAAATTATTTTAATATATTTTTAATTTAAAAATATTTTTAAAAAATATATTACACCATCGTTTTCAATTTAAAAATATTTTTAAAAAATGTATTACACCATAGTATCAAACATAAACTAAATATGTTCTTAAAATAATTAAGCAATGTTTTAATGTTAGTCGTGTTTACTAAATTTGGTCGAAACCTCCAGGAATTATACATGTTATGTTAATGTGTTTTTGAAACAGTTTTGTATAGTGATACCTTTTTTTTTTACCTAAACTATAGAGAAAAAACTGAAAATCAACCACATGGAAAAAAACTATTTGATTAGTCAAATAACTTCTGCCTTTTGCACTCAATCTCATATGCTACAATTTCATTTTAAACCTTAATTTGTGGAAATTAAAATAACATGCTTATCATTCAAAAATCTATTTCATAGCAATTTTAACAAAATATATTTTTTAAAACAATATTTTTAAAACCTCAACTATAACTATTTTTTTAACCTAATTTTTTTGAACTGCTACCATAAAAATTAACACAATATCAAATACACTGTCTCTTAATAAGCAGCTCCAAACATGTCCAAACATAATACCACCCCATCTAATCAATGGCAATGTAAAAATCCCAAATAATCAAATTTAAGATATGATTTATCATCCATTAATAGTCTATAACTTATCAAAGGGCTTTATGACTATAATAATTAATAGAAATCTAAAAGGCATGGTTTTTTTACTATGCACACACCACTAATCACTTTTTCATATTTTACCGTCAACTCATCATTCAATTTTTTTAATTTAATTTTCAATTTTTTTTACAATTATATCATTTTTAGGCCAAAATCAAGGGCAATTGAATCAAATTTATTGACTAAAAATAAAATTAAAAGAAAAGGGATTAAAGTAGAATAGACACCATAAATAAGTGATAGTTTCAAAGTCCACACACAAAATTTAATTTAGTCCTCACTTTATAAAAATTATACATATTCGGCCCTTCAATATTTTTTTACCACACACAAAATTTAATTTAGTCCTCACATATTCGGCCCTTCAATATTTTTTCAGTTTAATTTTGGTACACAAATTATTTTTTGTTATATTTTAGTTTTGGTTGGAGTGAGAAGAGAAATAGGTTGTTGTATTCTGACAATAAAAAAATAAAAATGTTGTTGTGTTGATTTCTACCACCACAATAGTTGATTTTTGCATCAAATGATTTTATTTGATTATTAGATACTTTTTCACTTTTAAAGTTAAAAAAAAAAACACCTTTAAGCTCAAGAAGGTTTTAGTTTCAGCTTGATTTTGATTTTTGGATGAGTTTTTAGGTTTTTAAAGTCATGCATAGGTTTATTAAGGTTTATAGTGTGTTTTCTCGGTGTTATGGATAAAACAAATGGGTTGAAAATGAGTTTTTGGATAAAAATACCTTAAACTCTGGTTTCTTGAGCACCACAATAATTAAGATTTAGGTAAAATCAGACGACACATTTGATTTATTTTTTTCAAAAAAAATAGAGCGAACAACATGTCGATAAAAATACCTTAAACTCTGGTTTCTTAAGCACCACAATAATTAAGATTTAGGCAAAATCAGATGACACATTTGATTTATTTATTTTTTTTAAAATAGAGCGAACAACATGCCATTCACCCTAATTATAGTAAAAAAAAAAATGATCTCAAGGGCGTGACCCTAACGAAATGGGCCAAGCCAGTTGGCATGGCTTGTCAACAACGCCTTCTCCTTCTTCTTCTTCTTTTTTTTCTAAAATATTTTTTTAATTAATTCTTCTTTTATATGTTTTTTTAAATTGTTTTTTTATTTATATTTAAATTAGTACACATTCTCTCTTTTTTGTTTATGTAGCCTCTTTTTTTTAGTTATTTTATATGTATTTAATTTTTGAAAAGATTATTTTAATTCATCTTTTTTTATATATATAAATAAATAATATTTTTTGGATAATATTTTTAATATATATAACCTTACATAATATTTTATTTTATTCTACTCAATTAATTTCATGTATATTTGTTTATATTAATATTTGATTGAATGAAAATTTAATTTTGATAAACATCGTTCAACACAACCATGTAAAAAACCTATATTGTAATGTCAAATATTTTAATCTATATGTATCTATCAATTTTCTATTTTAAATTCATTTATTGTTAATGACTTTTTTTATCACATATCATTCTCAACTTATTCAATTTTACATATATATATATATATGTATATGTATATAAGCTTTTCAATTTATAGTTATCTTTTATATATACAAATATACATTGAAAAAACCTGCAAGTATAATTTTTTTACAGAAAAAAATACACATTGGTCATAAAGCTGGTTAATCATGACATGCACATAGTAACTGCTGTGAGTATACTATTCTCATGGCAAACTTAATCTTAAGAGCACACCCTTTAGGTCACTCTAGAAGCTGAGAACGCAAATTTTATAAACAGGCAGGCATTCAACTTTTTAAATATGCTGCATTTGCCTTAATCTCTCATCCTTCCTTCCAATAAGATCTTACTTGTTTCAGGAATAAGCTTAACCGAAACTATGCCAGGCATTTTATCCGCAGGCTTACCTTTCAATAAAAGCAATCATGAGAACTGTACACTCTCAAAGAAAGAGAGATTGTGAATTCTATCTATAGATCCATGGTTTTACACTTTCCAGGGCCCAAAGAAAGCCGCCTCCTAGATAATGACCATTGCAGATACCCAGTACGTCAACATGTTAAGATTCGGAATATAATAGATAAAAATCAAAGATGAGAAGTTCAAATAAATATGGGTTCTAAACTTTGTATTACAAATGAAATGCGAAAACTAAACAACCATGAAACAACAGACCATACATTTGTGCAAAAGTTGTCTAAAGTCATCCATTAACTTTATCAAATTCGGCATGTTACTAATCAACTGTCAATGACTTAATCAGGGCTCAAACCCTGTTATATGCCACTGACTTGCTGAAGAGACGACGGATATACACGACTTGGAGCGTGCTGGCAGCGGCCAGCAAAAGGTACTCTCCAACTGTGTAGGCTATGACACGTCTTCTTGTGCTCTCATTAGCTGCACAAGTAAAAAATCATAGTTAGCAACCAATCAGCAAATTGCAATTGTTTAAAGAATATGCTCATAAGGCAGCCTTGTCATGTTGAAATAATGGCATTGGTGTATCCAAAAACTGAATACACGATATACACTAAACAGGTTTTTCGCAGCACAAAATGACTGCCTGAATCTGCAGCATGGTATTCGTTCATATTTAGATCTTTTATGCACAACATTCGAGACTTCCTATAAGGATCTATCATACACGATATGTTAATCTGCAGGATGGTATTCGTTCATACACGAGACTTCCTATAACGACCTATCATACACAAAAGTCAAGACTTCTATAAGGATCTATCATACACAAAAGTCAGGACTTCCTATAAGGATCTATCATACACGATATGTTAATCTGCAGGATGGTATTCAGATTAGTGACACTAAACACCATGATGGTAAAATATCAGGAAAAGATCATGCCTCTTCCTCAAGCAAAAGCAAAAGAAAAGAAATGAAAGAAAAAGGCAAGAAGAAAAAAAAATTGCTTAAGAATTACCCTAAAATTGTGCAATTCCATCAATTAAAGATTAAAAGAAGGGAAAAGAAAAGAAAGAAAGAAAATGCCAGAGCAAGAAACTTACTATGACGATGTCGAATATCACGGGCTTTCAAGTATCTCTGCTCTGCTGTAACAGACTCCAATGCCTCCCTCAGCTCAGCAATTTTAACATTAACTGGGTTCAAATGCTCTGCGAGGAACAGATGCTATACAGGTCAAAGGACAGCAGAACAAAATCTATTCAAACAGAGGAAATCAGCCTAACTAACATGGACTAATCAACTAGAATGAGCGATTGAAATTTCACAAGAAGGTAATGCTATTGCAGTTAACTCACAGCCTGATACCAATATATAGAGATGCATCTGAAATATAAGAATAAACTAATAAGAGAGAAATCAACAAACCATCTTTGGCAAGGTCATGCTCGCTGGGAATATGGCCCACATGAATATAAAACGAGACAGTCTCAGGTGTTGCGTAGGGATTGTGAAAACAAAATTTGTACATTCCACTTCTTGGAGCCTTGAACTCAAACTTATCTCCAGATGTTCCCTTTACAGTGTGCACCGTATTATCTCCAGGAGATGTTGCCTACATGACAGCAGAAATCAAGATAAAGAAATTGGAATGAACAACAACAATATTAAAATAATTCCAAAACCATAAATAACAAGGTGCATGATTGTTCACAAATTAGTCCACTATGAACGTAAATAAAAGGTGCATAACATTTTAAAACAGAGAAGATGCTTGCACCATCTTCTGATGCGAAATCAAACAGAGCACTTCAGCTTATTATAATGAAGTTCACATGGTGGAGGATAATGAAGGACTCCCTTTTTGCTAGTGATCAAATAATCACAGTGACTAAGGTTTTCCAAGAGATACTTCACATTAACACATGGCATTGCTTTGTCAGGCAAACTAGTACAGAACAGGAGTTTTTTGCATTACCATTAAATTCTAAAAGAGGCCTTTCGCTCAGTGATCAAGGGCCGGTTGAAATCAAAGCGTAAAAACTCTTTTTTAGTAATCGTTTACGGTGGGGGAAAGCTGGAGGGGACCCCGGTGGTTAGAGGGAGCACTTTGCGAACAAGTTCCTAGGATCTAGCTAAAATCTAAAGGGTTTTCTTTTTGTTTTACATTCATAATATGGTTATATAGAAATTCGTGTCCAGCAACAATAAGTGACAATCATCAATCCAAAAGGAACCTGCTATTACATCCCTTGACAGATTCGTCAGACCATACGAGGTTGGTTCTTTTTAATTAATTAAATCATTAACCCAACTTGGTGCCCTTCTCACTTCTATTATCCAAATCTAAAATGATAAATAAATAACAGAAAACCAATACCACAAAATTATATCGATAATGAATTCAATTTCCAAAATATCTCAACTGATACGAAACATAGCAAGATTGAAAACCCCCAAGTAAAGTCAAAATAAATGAATTAAAAAAACTGAAATGAAAGACTAAACAACTTACAGTGAAATCGATGCCGGGGTGATCGGAGCCCCAGAAGATGTCGTGATCGACAACAACGAAGTTTCCGGAAACGGTGTCGCCTTCATAGAGGACGTACTCGTAAACGCATTCGACGTCGTTTACGGTGACGGAGAGAGAATAGATGCGGCTAACAAAGCTCATTAAAAGAGCTGCCACTACGTAGATCTGCTTTCTCCTCCTCTCCATCTCTGATCTATTCCTCTATCTCTCTGGATTTTGTGATTTTTTTCTTTTTTTCTGAAAAAAAAGATAAAAACTATTTTAGCTTCTTCGTTTAACGTAAAGATGAGGAAGTTTGGTTCTTTTGTCCGTGAAATTGCTTTTTGCGTTATTATAATTTGTTATTTATTGATACTTATTATGACGTCTATCCGGCGTCGTTTCATCAATCTGTTAAAGTAAAATGAACTAAGGAAAGCCGTTTCTTGTTGTCATGTGCCGCTTCGCATTGCTGTTGACATCTGTTTTTTAAAAAAATTTATTTTTAAAAGATTTAAATTAATATTTTTATTATTATTTAAATGTAATAATAATTAAAATAAATTTTTATTTTCATATATTTTTAAATAAAAATATTTTGGAAAATAAAATTTACCACATTTAAAAAAAAACTCTTAGTACCATTACAAACTCATTATTTATTTATTAATTTATTTATAATAACAGATTTATTTATTTATTTATTTATAATAACAGTAAAGAGATGATGAAGATCTAGAATAATAAGTAGCTATTTAAAAAATGATTCTTTGCGGGTTGTATATTATATTTTATAAAAGAATTAGATATATAGGTTTTTTCAACATATTTTTATATAATTTTTTAAATTATAAATTAAAAGGTTTATATAAGTATTAAATTAAATAAATTGATAATCATCTTTGTAAATAAATAAATAATTAATTATTAATGATAATAAAAAATAAAAACTAGAAAAATTAAGAAATAAATATAAATTAAGATATTTGATCTCATAATAAAAGATATTTATCTAGTTATATTTAATGAATTTATTTTTTAAAATTATTTTTTATTCAATTAAATAATAAATAAAACATAAATGGAACTGATTGAATTTAAAAAAAAAAAAGAGAAAAATATTATGCAATGTTGTGCATATTAGAAATATCATCCAAACTAAATATTTAAAAAAATCATTTATATAAAACAAAAAAATTTATAAATGAATAAGAATAATATCTTCAAAAATTAAATACATGCAAATAATTTTAAAAAACTCTATTAAAAAAATGTTAAATAATCAAAACAAAAAAAATCACAAAGGAGAGTGATAAGAATTGAAATATAAATTAAAAATTTATTTAAGAAAAAAACATATTAAAAAACATATCAATTAAAATTAAAAATAATAAAAAGATAGTGATAATGTGCAAGCACATTTAAAAGAAATAAGAAAAATAAATGATTTGGGTTATAGCCCGATCAGATTTAATAAGTTGATTCTATTTTAATTAAATGATGAAAAAAATAAGAAACAATAATAAATAAACAAGATTTTTATATATAAAAAAGATTAAGATAATTTAAAAAAAAAAAGCCAGGTAGCACGAAAGTGGATAAAAAAAATGGAAAAAAAAAATTAACTCGAGTTATTATGATAAATATATAACCTGGATAATAAAAGACAAGTTAACTTGATTCATCTTGCAAAATTCGTGATCCAAGTTATGAGATCAGGATAATATAATAAATTTTTTTTGAAAAAAACAACAAAGCCAGTTTTTTTTTTTTAAATAATGTTGAATAATCAATCAAAAAAATAAGTAAAAAAAATGATTTTAACTCGCGCTAACTTTTTAAATTCATGACCTAAGTTATTAGACTAGAAAC
The DNA here is from genome assembly GCF_000495115.2 of Populus euphratica. Classification (NCBI taxonomy): domain Eukaryota; kingdom Viridiplantae; phylum Streptophyta; class Magnoliopsida; order Malpighiales; family Salicaceae; genus Populus; species Populus euphratica. The sequence continues at coordinate 1,222,485 of NW_011499884.1, forward strand.
ATCATAAATAGAAAAACCGTAAATCTAATCCCTAGCAAATCAAATGGTGAAGGATGAAACCAGGAAAAAAAATTTAATTACATAAAAAAATCTAAAATAAAAATTGCAATTAAAATTATAAGTTGAAAATCAAAATAAAAAATAAATAAGTGGACAATTAAATTTTTTTGATTGGAGGGTTAAATTAAAAAGAAAAAAATAAAAAAATAAAAATTATTTTAAAAAAATAATACATCATAAACTTTGATTGAAAAATGAAATTGAAAACTAATAAAATTTTAACAAAGATTCAAGAGAAAAAAATCAAAATCAAAATAATAAGGATAGGATTGGAAAAAATAAATATGACAAATTATAATTGAATGAATAAATTGAAATAAATAAAAATTTTACAAAATGATTAATAATAAAAAATTAAAAATTAAAAATTAAAATTAAAATATCAAAGATAAAAGAAACTAATATGTATCTTTTTGGAAAAAGAGAGAAATGAATGGGAAAAAAAAAAAGATATGACTGCCAACTATAAATTTTTTATTCGACACCGTTACACACCGCATCAATGGAAAAGGACGAAAATAAAATCTTCAAAAATTAAATACATGCAAATAATTTTAAAAAACTCTATTAAAAAAATGTTAAATAATCAAAACAAAAAAAATCACAAAGGAGAGTGATAAGAATTGAAATATAAATTAAAAATTTATTTAAGAAAAAAACATATTAAAAAACATATCAATTAAAATTAAAAATAATAAAAAGATAGTGATAATGTGCAAGCACATTTAAAAGAAATAGGAAAAATAAATGATTTGGGTTATAGCTCGATCAGGTTTAATAAGTTGATTCTATTTTAATTAAATGATGAAAAAAATAAGAAACAATAATAAATGAACAAGATTTTTATATAAAAAAAGATTAAGATAACTTGAAAAAAAAAGCCAGGTAGCACGAAAATGGATAAAGAAAATGGAAAAAAAAATTAACCCGAGTCAGTATGATAAACATATAACCCGGATAATAAAAAACAAGTTAACTCGATCCAACCTGCAAAACTCGTGATTCAAGTTATGAGATCAGGATAATATAATAAATTTTTTTTGAAGAAAACAACAAAGCCAATTTTTTTAAAAAAATAATGTTGAATAATCAATCAAAAAAATAAGTAAAAAAAAAATATGTTAACTCGTGCTAACTTTTTAAACTCATAATCTAAGTTATTAGACTAGAAACACCATAAATAGAAAAACCGCAAAGTCTAATTCCTAGCAAATCAAATGGTGAAAGATGAAACCAGGAAAAAAAATTTAATTACATAAAAAAATCTAAAATAAAAATTGCAATTAAAATTATAAGATTGAAAACCAAAATAAAAAATAAAAAAGTGGTCAATTAAATTTTTTTGATTGGAGGGTTAAATTGAAAAGAAAAAAATAAAAAAATAAGAACTATTTTAAAAAAAATAATACATCATAAACTTTAATTGAAAAATGAAATTGAAAACTAATAAAATTTTAAAAAAGATTCAAGTGAAAAAAATAAAAATAAAAATAATAAGGATAGAATTGGAAAAAATAAATATGACAAATTATATTTGAATGAGTAAATTGAAATAAACAAAATTTTTATAAAATAGTTAATAATAAAAATTAAAAATTAAAAAAATTAAAAAATTGAAATTGAAATTAAAATATCAAAGACAAATTAAAAATTAAAAATTAAAATTAAAATATCAAAGATAAAAGAAACTAATATGTATCTTTTTGGAAAAAGAGAGAAATGAATGGGAAAAAAAAAAATGACTGCCAACTATAAATTATTTATTCGACACCGTTACACACCGCATCAATGGAAAAAGACGCAACAAAACTTCAAACAATGCAACAAAACTTCAAACAATACAACAAAAAAGTAAGTTTGGCAATTAGAAGGCATCATACGATTCCAATAATTTTTTAAATATATAAATCAATTATTCAACGTAGAATATCAAAATGCCCCTAGATGAACGTTTTTTTTTCAAGGGTAAAAATATTATTTTATTGTATTTTTAAAAATAAAAAGATAGATACCCTTCATTAACAGTTGCAATGTTTTTTCTATTTGAGGTAAATTAATTATTTTACTATTATAAAAAAATAAAACAAATATATATATCCCAGATAATTCTTTAATGACCAATGCATCATTGAAAAGACTGAATTCCTTTAAAATCAATACTTTATGTTTTTTCTTTAAAGGACAAAAACATAATTTCATAATATAGCAACGTATAGGTTTTGTTGCACAAGTGAGTATTGTGATTTCCCTAAGCGTTTTAGAGTTTTTGTAATATATGCTCACACTTTCATTTTGGGTTTTGATAAATAAAGACAGATCAAATGAGGGGGGCAGTGGTTAAGACAGCATAATGGCATCACCATCAAGCAGCTGTAGCTAGCTTGAAAATAGAGAGTGCCCGGAACCAAAACTCGAGGGTTAAACTGGGCAGTTAAGGCTTGGAGTTTAATCATCAGTCTTTCTTTTTATAAAAAAATAAATAATAATTCGAAGGCTCTATCTAAACGGCTGGATGGTATATCCAACTTCTGCTGATAGATATTAATGCATATAAACTACGTCCAAATTTCAGCTGTTTCTGATTGATTGAAATGTCATATGTGATGGAAATTGGACAAAATAAATTCTCAAATAGCCTGTACTAAGATTTTTACTTACTCAAGTCAATAGATTGAACATGATCAGCTGCGTACTCACACACACACACACACACTCTTCCCCCCCCCCCCCCCAACGCCCATATATT
>NW_011499884.1:1225339-1245994 GCF_000495115.2 Populus euphratica
CACCCCCCCCCCCCCCCCCGTAGGTTTCTAGATTGGGGCTAGGATGTGGAGGACTTTCTGGACTTCTGAATGCTCCTCTCTCTCTCATGAAGATGGATGTTCCCTTATAACGCAAGCATTTCTTAGGGGTGTAACCTTCTTTGATACAACTAATGTCCATGGGAAAGATTATGATAATGTGATAATGATTGGCAAGGTATATTTTTTAATTTGCTCTTGAGATGATGGATATTTTCATGAAGCATGTAAACCTACTGCTTAATTCTTACTCACATTTCCTTGTGTAGATTCTAACTCCTCGTAACTGCACATGCATTTGATAGCATGTCATAAAGTGATGATAAAACAAACTTCAATAAATATGTCAATGTAAGCAATGAGTTCAATGGGGTCTAAAACATGATTCACAGGTTTGATGTGGGTTGAAAGATTTTGATTGCAGATGTGTTATGTATCCAATTTCTCAAGAGTTTGATTGTAGATGATGGGCTATATATGTGCTTAATGTTGTCTAAACAAACATATCATGCTGAGATAGGCATGTCATAAGATATCCCGAGCAACATTAGTCCTGACTTCAATGCAAAAATTTAATTTTGATCAAGAAAGTTGATGTTCTGTATAATTTTTAGGCTTTGAAGCAGCTTCTAACAAAATTTGGAATTACACTGTGTGAGGATTTCCAATTTGGATCCAAGGGTACCCCTGAATATGCTCGAGAATTCTGTGAAGCTAGTCTTACGCCACTTGACATGGACTATTTTGATCTTTTATTACCAGCATCGCGTGGATGCTTCAGTACCAATAGAGGATACTGTGACTATCAACAGAAAATGTCTTAGCAGCATAGCAGTATAAATTTAGCTTGGTAAATTGGTCACTCATACACTTGTATTAATTCCAGGCACTTCCACATCCGCGGTTTGTGGAGGAGGATCTGCAGAAGAACAAAATCCTATAGCCAACTTGGCTACAAAGCACAGCTGCACCCCTCCTCATCTAGCACTGGCATGGCTTCTTCATCAGGGAGACGACATAGTCCCCATCTCTGGCATATGAGCCCTCTACTGCATTCTAAAATTGCCCTCTTCTCGTGTTTATGTATGTGGATTCTTTTGTTTGGTTTATTCAGTGAAAATGATACCTTATCCATTAGTACAGTTTGACAGATATACTGTGCAAGAGAGAAAATTTGGACTACATGTTTGTCAACTTGCTGTTTAATGAACATGGTTCCGGTTGTTTTTGAGATCAATAGTAAGAAACTCTTGGCATATAGCAGAACCTGTCACTGTCAGGATCTTTCATTCCCAGAAATTGCAACACATTAGATAAACAAGTTTAGCCTTTGATCATACTTGGGTATTGACAAAAGCATAGACGAAGAAATTGGAGTGCAATTGGATTTGAATTGAACTGCCAGTCACACGAGATGTAGAAGGAATGGGAGATGATGACCATAAATGTTAGCAGATAGCTTTTGGAACTGGATTAAGGGAAGTTTTATACAGCACCTTCAAATTCTGATCATGCTTCTCTGACATTAGAACCGTGGTATAACATGAGAAACTTCGACAAAGGTTGTTTCCGCATTAAATATGTTCGTTACTTCTTCTCAAGTATATTTATTTGTGTCAGGTCAAATAAAAAAATATCATTGAACTGTGAAGCATAGAAAACTACATGCAGCTTACAAATTTTCTTGACTAAAAGCCATTGATGAAGAGACAAGCAAGGACTCAGTTGCACGCATCTAAACAACGCAGAGGCAAATTGCGATGCTAGTAGAGGCCCGTTTGCCGAGCATATGTAGACGCGCTGCGTTATGCTGGAGTACAATTATAGAGCAAAGTTTACAAAATATTCAATCTACTAAGGAAGTTTAAACTTGAACAATCTTGTATCACAAGACCTAACAACAAAAGCATGATCTCATGAATCAACGCCCGCTAGAGATGTTTAAACTAGTCACGACTCGCAAGTGCATCATTCATGTACCTGTTTTCAGTTTGAATCCGCGCTGTATAGAAGCACTTGTCAAATAACTGGAATCCATATTTTATTCATTATTCCTTTTCCCCGACTATACTTGGAAACCTGGAATATGGATAGCATAGCATCCTCCCTTATTCATTACATGGTGCATCTCAATTTTCATATATATATATATATATATATATGGGGGGAGGGAGGGTGGTGGGGGGTCCTCTACAGTGTTCCAAGCATATAAACAGGAAAGAATGAGAAGAATACATTACCACTACTTCATGTATTTTGTACTATTTACATAACCACTAAGTATGAACATTAATGGGGAGATATATAATGCTGCACCCACTACAGGTCGAGCAGTACCCTGTGTTCATTCAGATTCATGTTTTGAAATTTACTTTGATCATCCCCGTCATCATTTGGTTTCTGCAGCAAAGCAAAGCAAACTGTCAATCTAAAGAAGAAGCATGTAAAAAACTTGAATGAAGTCTTGAATTAAGAGGGAAATAAATCAAAATGAAGTCTTGAATTGTGTATTACTTCCTTCAAAGCCAACAAAGATTAGTTGCTCAAAACACTGTAATTACAAAAACTAGACAAACAAGCAAACGAGTATGTCTGCTGGTATTTGTCTCCATAAACCTCCTTAAGGGCCTGTTTGTTTCTGCATTTTGAAAGCGCTTTTGAAAAAATTTGAAAATTTTTTATTTTTTTATTAACTTCAAATTAATATGTTTTTAGTGTTTTCAAATCATTTTGATGTGCTGATGTTAAAAATGATTTTTAAAAAATAAAAAAACATCGTTGGCATGCATTTTGGCACGAAAAGCTATTTGAAAAGCAACAGCAACCACACTTCCAAACAGGCTCTAAGTTGTTTTCAATTATATTATAGGAGATTAAGAAAATTTTGCAAGCATAAGCTTCCCAAGAATTTGTTGGTTTGATAGTTTGTTTCTTCTTCTTCTTTTATCATTTTGAGTATCCGTAGAGGATTTCACTGAAGATAAATGCAGAATAAAGTAGTCAAACAGCAACCAAGCAAACTATCTAGCTAGTCTATCATTCAAGTAGGCAGGTGAAATCACCTTGCCAAGCGAAAAAAAGAATTACTTCACCACAGAGACATGGGAAGTTCCTCTCTTGTTCCTTCTTTCATGTGAAGTATCAGCAACCCCATTTATCATTCTTATATCTGAATTCTACCCAAAACAGCACTTTTCCGTCAGATGATGTTTAAAAAGTACCCTATCCTAACCTGTCTAGTTGGATTCTCACAGCCTCCCTTGCAAGAAATCCTGTCAAAATTAGAGGAAGCCACCCCCCACCATAGAATTTTACAGAAAAAACTAAAACCTCCAAATTTCAGAGGCCATGAATGGGTGCTCGTCTCCCATATTTTGGCAAGTCTTTCAAAAAATTGGGTTATTTTTAAAGAGATTAACAGAATAATTAAGGTTGTAACTAGTAACTAGAGAGGAAGCCGCCCCCTATAGATTTTTACAGAAAAAACTAAAAACTGTTTATAAAGAGATTAGAAGAAGAATTAAGGTTGTAACTAGTAACTAGTGAGTGCTTCTGGTTGATTAGTCATGAAAGCAAATCAAGAATTAGTGCAGCTTGACAAAGATTCCAACACTGAATAGAGAAAAAAGAAGAGATTGGTTTAAGAATGATAACTGATAGGGATTGAATGGAAGAGGAAAACATGGTTTCCGCTTGCTGTTTCCACAAACAGAACATTTGCCATGAAACTCAGGCTCAATAGCTCTCGAAAGATGAAACATTTGAAGAGCGGAAAGGATATGTAATAAAGATGGACTATAAGATCAACACGTTGATATCTTTGAAATTCAAAGCAAATCTAGAACTTGCCTCTATTGGCAGATCAACTGGAAACAGATTTATGGCACTGGGATCAAAGCTCAGTCCACTGAAAAGAGCACATGACAAAAACATAGTTATTAGTTGTATACCCAACTAGATCTAGCATGATTCTGAGCTAGGCAAGAGATAGAGGAACAGTACCGTTGAGATAAAGCAACACGCCAAATGTATGGTGTAAAGAACTCCTCTGGGTGACTCTCTTGTTCGTATGAGAAATGCAATTGAGTAAACATCTGTGAAATATAATAAATAAAAACACATTAAAATGTAAATAAAAAACATTTCAGACAATACATTCAAAGTTAGGCAAGGCTTCCGATTTCCAAAGTTATTTTAACCTTCATGCCTTCAACCCGCCATGATCGACAATTCATAATTATGAGTTGGAGGACTTTCTCCGCTGACCATTCACCATCATGTGTTTGGGAATCGATACGACTATTGAAAAAATCTAAAACCTACAAAGTCCAAAAGAGTCATATGCTATGAAACACAATCAGGTAGAGGAAAAGAGCGCTATCCAGATATTGAGAAAAGCTGATAGACTGACACAAAAACAACTGCCTAGAGTTCTGCTTTGATTTATACAGAAACATTGATGTTTACATACAAAAAACTACAAATGATAAATACCATGTAAATATTTTCAATCAGTTCACTGAAGCGTGGATGATTCTTGAATGGCTCAAAAACCTCTTGCCTGTGCATTATTGCATATACAACCTGCCAAAAAAAAAGAAATGAGCAGAAAAAGAGGGAAGGTGCATGATTGTTCTTGTAAAGGAAAAGGATTGCACATATCACTGGAAAAGGATTGCACATAACACTAACTATGCACATGAAATTATACCTCAGGATTGCGTGGCAAGGCATAAGTCAAAATTGCATTTAATATTTCGAGGACAATTCTCAAGAAGTCCGTGTAAATATGCAATTCTGCTGACTGCAATAAAAACAATCCAGTTTAGCTAACATGGAAAATAATTAAAAAAGTGGTAGCCTTCCATGGCATAATATCCCCACTATGAGAGTCATATCATAAACAAAGACCGTAATGACTACCAGATCTTCAGCAAGGCTGTCTTGCCCCAAAGAGCCACTCTTCCCCATTTTATCATCTATCCGTTCTGCAAGTTTGTTATACCTAAACATGCAATATCAAACAAACAAAAGATAATGCAAGAATACCAGAAAAGAAAAGTATGCTTCTAAGTTATCAAAGTAATAATGTAATGTGGTAAATGAAGAAGAAAAGAAACCAAATAAGAGTGACGTACTTGCGTGAGAGCATATAGAATAGGCTAACAAGTCTCTGTGATGCATATGCACTCAAATGATGAAAATGAGGAGCCATGTTTGCTAAAGTTGCAAGACAAGTTGTATGAAGATAGAGATCCTGTTACAAGTTTAAAATGTTACGAGAAGGCAGAGTGGAAGAAGTTTTTAATACATATATAACAGTTACAAGCAAACTAAGTAGATATGAATATACTAGAATCAATAGAAGAACATGGACTATTGTAGCAGAACCTAATAGATCTACTGTTGTGATAAAATATATGAGAACTTTGGTTTGTTTCAATATTAAAAGTCTACTGGATTTTACAACTTTCAAAACATGAGCCATGGCAGGCGGATATAACAACTTCAAGAGGGACACTGCAACAATTTGAACATGAATTAATTAGTTAAGTACTTTTAAACATACCCGCAGCTTAGATAGATTATACTTCACTGTTCTTATAAGAATTATGACCATTAGGGAACCAAGAGATGTTCGATGAAGAAGGTGTTCTTGATACCATGGAATGCTTGGCAGTACCTGTGGGAAAAGTACAAGGAAATAATAGCATAAGAAAAATAATACACATATTGGAAATAAGATTGAAAGTTAGCAAATGAAAGTGATTCTTACTATCTTGTGAATGCTTGCATTAAAAGATGAATCCTGACTAAGTATAAGAAGTATAATCAGCAAAATGTATATGTGATTGGACGTCCTCTTTGAAGCATTGTACAGCGTTTCCAGAATTGGCATTAACTGCAGATCTCATTGCGAAAAAACAGATTGTTAAGCCGCACTACAGCAATGTGACAGCAAAAGTAAATATCACATGCCAACACAAATATCAAGAAAACCTAAGAATCTTATTGATTTCAAGAGCCAGTTACATGCTAAATAACATGTCAAGCAAAACCTATTTGACTAAAATACACTCATTGCATAGCATATGCTTGTATATTCAAGAAACCGCATCAACATCCTATGACATTTATGAGGAATATGAAAATAAAGCAAAATTATCTTGAAGATTGTTTTGAACTACCACAGAAGAATATAATCACGGTTACTTAGCTCCCTTTATTTCTGCTCTCTACAATCATGTGATTGTAGATTACACTTGGTAAAATTTGCTAGAAGTACACTAGTAGCAGTCACCTTAGGCCCAAGGCTAAAAGATGCCACCTTCAAAATGGATTTAGCAGCATGGTTTATAATCATGGTCGTGGTCCTTTTTTTTTCACAGTTGCAGTTACAAGGTCATCAGGACCGCATAATGGTAGCAACCACTGGACATGAATTGTTTACAAATTTTAGAAACATGTCTTTGACTTCCATATTTTTAATAATTTTGCTAGAATGACAATGGTAGTCCCAACAAAATTTCTGACTGAAAACATAGTAGATGGTAAAAAAAAAATCAACAATTTCATCTAACGCATGCATAAATAATAGGTTATAGCAAGAGTTTGTATGATAAAAATGTAAAAAATTGACAAGTTTCCAGTGTGGTGGCCACAGCAACTGTGATGATCATAAAAACTAGAACCTTGGGTAGTAGCAACAAAGCTTACCAATTCCATTATGTAATGAATGTAATCTGCTTAGTCAGTGCCTATACTTTCATATGGTAATGCCTTAGGGTTCAAAATTTTGAAAAAAAATTTTTGTTTCTTTACAACAAGCAGGAAAAAGATTGAGCTGATATTTCATACCAATGTATCCAGATCCGTTCGCACTAAAACATACTCCAAAAAGTCAGAGTTTCCATGCACCAATGTGTAAAGCAATAGGACTGCAGTTTCATCAGCCAAGCACCTGCAGAGGGAGAACATGTTAGGAAATACTTCAAGAGATAGAGACGGGTTATGCCTGTTCCTATATAAAGACTACAGTAAAGTCCTTCAAGAAGTTATAATTTTTTTTATTAAAATATCTAGCTACAACAACCTTTGGCAACAAAAAATTCTGAATGCCTTTCTCGGATATGTCTCTAGATAGATTGGGGGATGAAACTTTCAAACATTGTTACTTGGACAATGAAAATTGGAGCAACCAAGCAAGCAGCGTTAGAGCAACAATGATATTACAAACCAAGTGTCAATGAGCTTTTTGTTTCCTTTTTTGTTTTTGTTTTTCTTTTGTCTGGGTACCCACACATGCATTTGCATGTATATATCCAATCTAATGAAAACACTAGTATAACTCAAACTAAAGAAATTATTCTCATCATGGAGGTAAAAGAGTAAGATATTTACATGCCAAGAGTATCAAACAGAGATGCAAATGGCAATCTCACATGTGACCCACTGTGCGCGTTCCCCTCGATATCTACACGATCAACTGAAAGCATGGTACTATTCAGCAAAATGGCAACAACCTACAGCATGCCAAAGCAATTTGAAAAAGAAATTGGCAAAAAGAAGATCTCACATTCTATATCCCTTGCATTTTCCAAGGCTCTGCAGTAAGGATTGTCAGAGAAGTATGTTTTTCCTTTGGAAAGAGAATCTGAAGCGGCACTGTCATCACTTCTGTCTGTCAGGGACTCATCACCCACAACACACTTATGATAATAATTAAGTATAAGCAGCACATTAAGACTGCCGTCTGCCAATGGATTTCTTGAGCCATCACCAGTTGAACTGACCAAATAATTGAATGGCAATAAAACAAGAGTGGCTGCAAATCAAATATATAATGTCAACAGAAGCATTGATGGAAAAAGAAAAAGAAAAACCAAAGAATTGTCACTGAGTTTCAAATAGTATTCTTGAAACCCTTGGCTTGAGAAAATGATATACAAAAGCTAACAAAAGCATGCAAATCAAATTGAGAAAAAAAGATGGAGAAGTATATGCTCCACTTTAAACAAAGGGAAAAATTACAATGCAATGACAATGATAGCCTCGGTGTTGGTCTGATAAATATGGCCCAATTTAAAAGCATGCAGCAAGCAATGCAAATGAGACAATTGAAAAAGATAGTAAATAGATACCAGAAAGTTCCACATATCAGACCAGTGTGGTTCAAGCCTTTTGTAGATGAGAAAACTAACTAGTTCAAGACTATTAAAATAAAATAAAATAAAATAAAAAACAACTCTAAAAGAACATCATACCAGCTGCAGAACTAACTCTTTGCAAAACTCCAGGCTGACTCCCGCCAGAAAACAGTGGGTATGATGCGCTGTTATATGGGATACGAGGTCGTGTTATATAATTAAGTAGCAATCTCCGAACAACCAAACCAACCAAAGAACTTTCCTGCAAATTATGGAAGGCATACATGATAAGTTTGAAAGATCTGAAGAATGCAGAATTTAGAGCAAGAAATTAAGTAAATTTCATCCACTAACCTGAGCCATTGCTGCATCAATAAAAGGGTTCATATCAGTTGGTCCTGGTGCTGGCCCGTAGAGAAGTTGGGTTGACATTGCAACAAGCATGAAATTCAGTAACTCGTGATGTAGAAGGTATGTCTTCGGACTTGTAACAAAAATAATACATTTTAGAAAAGCAAATTCCACGAAATCTCAATCTGGTAAACATGGTGAGAAATACATGGTGTACCTTACTTCTACGGAACCAATAAAGTTAAGCACATTATGCATGACAAGACTCTCGATGTTTTGATCTGCACATATGGAAACCCAAAATTCAGGCCTACAATGATTTACTAGTACTGGAAAGCATAGCTGTCAAACAAACAATTCAATAAAACTGAAAGCAGAGAGTCTAAAGTACATAGACTGGCATCCTTGGGAATTGGATAAATAAATTCCAACAGTCAGACACCAAGCATTATCCCCAAATTACACCTTGAAAGTCCAGAAATTTAAATCCAACTTACCTTTAACCTCCATCACTTTCCATCATTTAATGTTTGAGGATGTGTAGCCAGCCACAAAGGCAGAGTTCAGCAGTTGTTCACTCAGATGTTTAACTTAACTAAACTTTCAGAAACTTCTATGGAAATTGCATTTATTTGCATAATAAGCTTCATGCAAATCTAGTTTTCACCCGTAACTAGGAAACAATTGCGTGCATTAGGAAAGCTTAATTTCAAATGTTACAATAAAAGTGCAGCTTATCGGCATCCGCATTGCTATTAGATTATTTTCCTTTGAAGCAAAGATGGCTAGACAACATCCCATTTAAATCATGAAAGAAAACAGGCTAAACACTTATGTTGCCAGATGCTTTGAAACAAAGCTACTCCCTGCCACCGGCTCCAATTTGCACTAGTTACCAAATCATAATGACATCAAAATGCCGGCCGGCGGCTAATAAAATATTTTATGTAACAAAATAAAGTACCTGTTTTGAAACCATTCGATGCTGGTTCGCTCTCATTCAATGACAAATGAAATTCCTCGATGCTATTGCTTCGAGCATTTTCGATTAAATACTTTAAAAAAACTGATGAAATGTACACCGCATTAACAGCCTTATCATAAACTTCCGACGGGGCACCGGAATTCGAAACACACTCTTGCAAACACCACGATAAGTGAATCAGAATCTTCGTTAGATGCCTTGTATTACAATTATTTTGTGCTGCACACAGAATAAGAACAGAACAAAATATTAAAAACAAAAATACATAATCTCTATAATTATCAAAGCATTGCAGATCCAATAAACAGACAAGCAACGACACTAAGAACGTAATTAAGAGATAAATATGCAAATAAAGCAGTAGTAATTAAAGAAAAAATAGATCCTATAATGCAGAATTAGGCACGGATGAAGAAGAGAGGTTTGGTGATGAACTGACCGAAGAGCTTGCAGGCTTCTTGAACACGGTGAGTAGGCCAGTGGAGATTGAGAGGGAGTTCGAGAAGTTTCTGCCAGAAGTCAGAACCTATAGGAAACGTCTTCTCACCGACAAATGAACCGATCAAATAATCGGCCGTGTCCTGAGGGCGAGCGCCGGAGAGACGCGGCGTAGAAGGCACTGCTCCCATTGGAATTATTGAGTCGGTCGTGTTGAAGAGTGCTGAGTCAACTTTGGTTACAGAGCGAGTCCGCCGATCTCAATTGGTTAGCATCGTAGAGATGGAGAGTGAGGGAGTTATGGTGATTTCGGATCTGTCTGGCTTTTTAGAGAAAATGTAAATGGAAATGGATACTGAGAATTATATTGAGGTGTGCTCGTGAAGGGAGGGAGGAGCTTAGGAAGGAAGTTTTTGAAGAAATTTTATTAAAGGGGTGAATGGACTTTGGCAGCTATTTTTGTTTTTGGGTTTTATCTCGGAACGATTATGATGGCTCGTTCGTTTTAGTGATTTGACTGACCTGTCCTCCCAGTTTTTATTTAGTTTTCAAATGCGTATTTTGTTTTAGATGTTTTCTTCAATTTAAGTTTATAATATATTTATTTTCATTTTTCTTTTAAAAAAATATAATAACCTCACAGATCAGATTTGGTAATTAAAGAGAACAAAGGTGTTCTGTTTTAGTTGTTTTCTTTAAATTAATTTGACTTACCCGGCAAGATTATGTAGGGTTAACCCCATTGCTGCTCCAAATTAAACTAAAAAAAAGTAAATGAATTGTGGTTATAGTTTTTTTTTTAAAAAATTATTTAAAAATTATTTTTAATATTCGCCCATTAAAACAATTAAAAAAATTTAAACACTATTTTATAACAAAAATAAATATTATTTTTTTAAAAAAATAAATTAAAATAAATTTTTATCTTCAACGTATTAAAACAATCTAAAAATATAAAAAAATCAAAATTTTGACAAACAAACAGCCAGCCAGCGGGTAGAGAGGCTCTTTCCTCTCTCTGAATAAAAAAACAGAGGAGAATTTAAGGGCACCCTTTCCATAAGGAGGGAGGCTGTACCATGTGTGTGCCTTAACCTTGTTACGGGCACCAAAAGAATTAACGGAACGGATCCATGCCACGAGAGGGTGGGGCATTTAAGTCTTTGTATAAAATTGGAAGGTGAAGTATCCCTATTAATCGCAGTTTTGTTGTCATTTGCACACTGATTTTTGATTCGTCCGCAGCAGCCCCTGGAATCTGCTAAATACTATCCTACAAACAATTTTATTTTAATTAGTTCACTATTTTACCCGTAACCAGGAGAGTTAGCTTTTAGGTTATAGGAAGAACTCTTGGTTGGTTCAGTACTCACTGCCTTTCAGTTTTTGTGAAGCGAATTTCATGCCAATTGAAAATGTTTTTACACGTGTATTTCCTTTACTTTTTGGTGTTCGTCACGTTAATTGATCCCGCCAATCCCTTTTCTGTATGGCTTTTTAGTGTTTTTCATTTTCTTTCCAGTTAATTATGTGATGTTTATTAAGACGGTTTAATGTAAAAGTGTTTTTTAAGTTATTTTTTATTTAAAAATATATTAAATTAATATGTTTTTATAATCTTATGTATTAATATAAAAATAAAATATATATAATAAAATATAGTCTTAATAAATTTTTAATTAAAAACACACCATTCACTAGGGGGTATTTAGAAGAATATTAGAAGTTACTTTTCAAAATAATTTTTATTTATAAATATATTAAAAAATAATTTTTATATTAATATATTAAAAAAATTTAAAAATTCAAAAAATTGCAATACTTTAAATGAACTACAAAACCAAACACTCTTATATTATTAGACCTTGTTTATTTTTGTGATTAATAAAGATTTGTATAAAAAATTAAATATTTTTATTTTAAATTAATTTTTCATATGTATTTTTAGGTTGTTCTGGTATATTAATTTAAAAATTAAAAAAATATTTTAATATATTTAAAAATTAAAATTATTTTAAAAAGCATTAGCTGATGATCGAACCACAAGCAAGTTCTGGATACACACTTGTGATGCTGCGTTGGACGTGCCACCAGTGTATGTCCACATAAATTTCATCACCATTGACCTGGAGTTTTGTGACTCTGGGATTGACTCGACTTTCGGGAAGTGTGCTCTACATGTAGGAAAACGATTCCGTGTCTTTTAATAATACACGATGAAGTTAAGTTGAATAAAAAAAGGTCAATCTATCTGCCCGGCTTCTTGAATCTCTTTTATAACATGTATGCGTAGACATCACATGCATAGAATTTACATGAGAGAAAATGCATACACGACGTGTAATTTTTGTTGTTATTATTTTGGATTTTATCTATGGATGTGGGGTTCTTGATAGCTCGATTTGAGGTGCTTCTAAGTTATAATGATACTTCTTCTTTTTCTTTTTTCTTTTTTTTTTTTGTTGAAACCACAAATTTCTCCTGACTGAGGGACTATTTAGGAATGGTACAATTTGTGTTTTTAAAAATTCTGAATTTTATTTTTAAAATTAATATTTTTTATTTGTTTTATCATTTTAATATATTGATATTAAAAATTATTTTTTAAAAATAAAAAAAATATTATTTTAATATATTTTTAATTTAAAATTACTTTAAAAACAACCATAATCATATCTGAACATAACCTTAGCAATAAAATAGCTCAAATCAAATATTTTTATAGCAAGACAAGATTATTCTGATATGCATTATTCATGTGTGATAATTAAAAGATTCATCTGACATATGTTAAGTAAAACACTATGCATGATGGCATCATGAATCCCCTCTGACTTGCTGTTTATAATGGTTTCTTTTTTTTTTATTTGGTTTTTACAGGACTAAAATTAAAGTTAATTTAGACTAATTTGAAAGGAGATGGTGAAATTAAAAAATATCAACCCAAAGTGAAAAATAAATAAAGGATATTAATGGCTTTTTCAAACTTTGAGAAGAAATACCTATTTTGCTCTTGAACACAAAACAAAAAAACAGGGCAATTATATTTGTTTGCTTTTACAATAAAAAATTAAATAATCATTTTATTATTAGATTCAAATTTTTTAAAAGCTCTTTACGATGACTTTTACATTTTTTATTTTTTTATTTTTAAAGAACAATAAAATAATTTGCATTCCCTTAAAAGTGAGATTTTCTATAGCTTACATTTTGAGCATTTTCGTAATTGCAATCTTTTTTTCTTTTTGTTTTTTTGTCATGGCAAGGTTGGTTTATGAGTGGTTTTGTAATTTGATATATTCAGCTATTATTAAATAAAATTTGTTATATTATTAAAAAATAGTTCCATGCATGAGCACGTGACAACTCTTATATTTGAATGACATGTATAGCTAAGTTCAATGATCACGTGTCACCTTTTATAATGGTATTTAAATTATATCAATGTTATTTTGATATTGAAGTGACATATGTGGTCAATAAAAATATAATTTGATACCAGCAATATCTTTATTTGTTTTCCATCCCCCTTAATTTCCGTATATTTTCTTTTAAATTTTTAAAGTTGTCCTTCATTTTTTTATTCTTTTCATATTTAATCTAGATTTTTAATTATTATTTATTTTATTTTAAATAGTCTATAAAATTGAAATTCCTTTTAAATGTCACCCCCTTCAATTTGTTTTTTCAAATTCAAACCTTATTTTTTTAATTATTATTTGTTTTGTTAGAAATAAGTTTTAAAATTAATTTTTTTCATAGTTTAATTCCACTTATATTTTTTTCGTATCAAATTTGATCTATGTTCCTTTTATTTTTTTACCTTGCTGATTGATCTATGTTCCTTTTATTTTTTTACCTTACTGATTTTTTTTTTTTAATTTCATCATTCAACATCAAATTGATTGGAATTGAGTTCAAGTTTAGGATTTTATAAACTGCAAGTTTTAAAGATTAACATAAAATTTTATTTATTTTCTTTCTATATTATTTTTTATTACGTTTAAAAATAACTTGGGTTATTGTAGTTCTTTTTATTTTTCATTCTTTATTGGATTTATTTGGCAAGTTTTATAAATTAATTTTTTATTTTATATTTTTAACATTAGATTAGTTTTAATTATTATTTTTTTATCTTTTCATTTAACATTGAGTTGTTTTATAGTTGAGTTTCATGATATTATTCAACTCGCTTTCATTAATGATTTTTTTTATCTTTTATTGGCATAAATTGTCATTTAATTAGATAAAAATTTTACTATAAGAAACAAATTTATTAAACATAATCTAGTACATGGTTCATACTACGAGATCAAATATTTAAATATTAATTATTTCTTAGCTAAATATCAATTTAATTAATTAAATATGTGTACAAATATTTTGATATGTAATTGATAATTTTTTTATTTCAAAAAATACCTTAAAAAAACCTATATATTATTTTTTTACAAAATAAATATTCTTCCGGAGATAAATCATGAGTCAAATAATTATTTCTATACATACTCGTAGTTTGTTGCATAATCATTGTAATAAAAATGAGAATAAATCACCCCGAAGCTTGGACAATATAAAAACCTTTCTATCCAAATTATTAAATTCAGTCAACTAGTCTTTTTTGATGCTATTTTTCCATAATTTCAAAAAACACTCCATTAAACTTACTTGTAATTTTGCCTGTTCTATTTTTTTCTTGTGTTATTTTATTTTTTAATGTAAATTGAAGGTTAGATACAAATAAGTTTTGGATCATCTTAAATCAAGGTTTTCATGTAATCTAACTAAGATGGAGGGACACATTATCTTTTACATCAAATTATATCTTCTTTCAGGCTAATTAGAAGAACAAGTGCACAGGTAGTTTTATCTCATGTTTAAAGCATTCAGGGTAAAATTTATACAGTCAAAAAAGTTTAGGATTCAATAAAAATAAAGGCATTCATTTGGAGCAAATTTGAATTGTTATAATTTTTCAAAGCATTTTTATTTTTATAATCTTGGTATTTAGAAGTGTAGCAGTAATTACAGTTTAAAATAATTTTTATTTAAAAATATATTAAAATAATTTTTTTATTTTTTAAAAAATTATTCTAGATATCAACACATCAAAATAACATAAAAATTTAATAAAAATATTAAAATTTTTAAAAATATAATTTTAATTAAGTTTATTTTTTTTAAATATGTGATCAAAAAAATAATAAAAAACATCTGATATCAATATAAGTTATGCGTTTTTCCTGAAGGGAAAAATTGTTTAATTATGACATAATTTATATATTTTTAATAAATCATGTATAATTGTGTTTTATATTTTAACTTTGTAAAAAATAAAATAAATTATTTTTTATTTATTATATATATAAAAATCCATCCTGCGACATTTTTAACAAAATATATATTTTAAAATTTATTTTAAAACCATTAAAATTAAAAATATTTTTTTAAAATCTATTTTTGTTATAAACGACAATTACAAAAATTAACACAGTGCCAAATATATAGATTTATGAATTACTAGTGTTAGATAGTTTTGGACGATGGATCTATACGGAACTTGGGTTGTGCTGTCGGCGGGTAAAGACATTAAGATAACCTTCGGAGGCTGAGCTAATCATGGGTCCTTTTTGGCACTCAGGATTCTAGAAGCGTCCGGTTAGCATGACGTTTGTTCCAAATTTGAATATCCTCATGTAACGGATATTTTTCAAAGTTTGTTATTTCGTGATTTCCTTTTTGCAGGTAACTAAATGATCGCGACTTGTCGTGGATCCACTATAAGAACCTATTTTAATTCATTAAGTTTCTATAAAAAAAATTAAATTCTACAAATATTTTGCATGAAAAAACTAAACAAATGAATTGCTACTCAAATTAATAAATTATAAAATCTATATTATCAAGATGTTTTTTTTCCGATTCTCCCGTAAAAAAATTTTAATCACATATTTTTTAAATTTATTAGATTATACTATTTAAAGTGTTTGTAATTATGAAATAAAATTTTTAAAAATATAATTTTAATTACATTTATTTTCTTTAAATATGTAATAAAAAAATAATAAAAAACATCTGATATTAATATAAGTTATGCGTTTTTTCTCAAGGGAAAAACTGTTTAATTATGATATAATTTATATATTTTTAATAAATCATGTATAATTGTGTTTTATATTTTAACTTTGTAAAAAATAAAATAAATTATTTTTTATTTATATAGACTTGTTTTTTTTATTTATTTTATATATAAAAATCCATCCCGCGATATTTTTAACAAAATATATATTTTAAAATTTATTTTAAAACCATTAAAATTAAAAATATTTTTTTAAAATCTATTTTTGTTATAAACCACAATTACAAAAATTAACACAGTGCCAAATATATAGATTTATGAATTACTAGTGTTAGATAGTTTTGGACGATGGATCTATACGGAACTTGGGTTGTGCTGTCGGCGGGTAAAGACATTAAGATAACCTTCGGAGGCTGAGCTAATCATGGGTCCTTTTTGGCACTCAGGATTCTAGAAGCGTCCGGTTAGCATGACGTTTGTTCCAAATTTGAATATCCTCATGTAACGGATATTTTTCAAAGTTTGTTATTTCGTGATTTCCTTTTTGCAGGTAACTAAATGATCGCGACTTGTCGTGGATCCACTATAAGAACCTATTTTAATTCATTAAGTTTCTATAAAAAAAATTAAATTCTACAAATATTTTGCATGAAAAAACTAAACAAATGAATTGCTACTCAAATTAATAAATTATAAAATCTATATTATCAAGATGTTTTTTTTCCGATTCTCCTGTAAAAAAATTTTAATCACATATTTTTTAAATTTATTAGATTATACTATTTAAAGTGTTTGTAATTATGAAAGTGATAATGATTTAAAATATTTTTTATTTAAAAACATATTAAAATAATTTTTTTAAAAAAATTATTTTTGATATCAATATTAAAATGATCTAAAAATATTAATAAAAATTAATTTTAAATAAAAAATTTAAAAGTTAAAAAATTATGATTTACACCGAATTCTTCAAAGACATCTAAATTGTGGCATGAGAATTTTAAGGTTGTAATATACGCAATTCATGATTACAAAACATTTTTTATTATATTCATGATGAAAACAGTAACGTTTAACTATAAACTCATTGCAGCTGACGTGCTATGTTCGACTGTCTTCTTTCATTAAATTTAATTAGAGTTTAAAATACATATGAATATTTTTTTCAATTTAGTTTATGAATTTCTTATAATTAAATATACTATTTAATCTAAAATGTAATCAGTATAAATATTATGTAAACTATACACAGTATATAAATTGATCAACTATTAATTATAACATAAATATCTAGTGTGTTTTTTGAAACGCATGTCATTAAAAAATCATGTATAATAATATTGATACACTATACATGAAAAAACAAGATTTTAAATGAATTATAATTAAAATTGCAAAGATTCAATAGAAAACAAAATAATAAAGATCAAAAGAATAAATAATTCATCTAGGTCCTGAAACTGAAAACAAACAGCTCAAGAAATCAAAATCAGGATGTAATCACAAATATGCAAAATATATGAATGAAATAATATCTTCTCCAAATAATAAAGACCAAAATTCATTTTTATATAAACTTTATGCCTGTTCTAAGCCTCAACCCAAAACACCATTTACATATCTATTTAGAATATGTTTAGAATTGTATTTTAAATAGTATTTTATTAATTTTTTAATATTTTAAAATTATTGTGATATGTTAATGTTAAAAATAGTTTAAAAATAAAAAAAATATTAATTTAATATATTTCTAAATAAAAAATATTTTAAAAAATAATTAACGACATACTTCGACTCCTTAACAAACACCTTAGATGTTGACTCTCATAAAATTGTTCCCTTCCTCCTGACTTACGTTAAGCATAAGGTAGCATTTGTATAGGGTAAAAAGAGGGATGAATTGTTATAAGAATAGTTATTACAGAAGAATAAAATTAGTGTAAAAGTTATTTTTAAGATTTTTTGATATATCCATAAATTGAAGGGTTTGATATTGGTGGAAAGTGAGAGAGAAAAAATAAATTATTAGCAATGATTAATGAAAAACAATTAAAAATTAATTTGACGTGTGTTTCAAGGGGGAAAAAACAACATTCTTCAACTCCTTACCAAACACCTAAAATGGGCTCATTCTCCAACTTCATGAAATATATCAAAATTGATGGATTAAAAAGAAAGAATCGGAGAGGAGGAAATCCGAATTTCGGATGATCGTTTGTGATCTCTGTACAATCTTGGACCCAGTTTTTTTGTCAACAATATGATGTTGAAAACCCAACTAGCTAGAATCATGCCGAACTTTAAAGTCGTTGAAAAGATATACCATGGACCGGGCTTGGTCTAGTTTATAAATAACCGGAGGCTGGGTTCAACCTGCCTGTGAAAGTGATGCGTGTAAATAATCTCGGCAAAAACTACAGGAGGGAGTTTGATACGGAGGCACTCGGGGTGTTTTTGAGAAAGTTACTCGAGATGTTAAAGATTTGTGCTTGATGGTTTTTAAAGTATTTTTAACTTAAAAATATATATAATTTTTTTTTTAAAAAAATATTCGTCAAAATAATTAAACATATTAATTTAAAATAAAAATATTAATTTTTTAAAATAATTTTAAAACTTAAAAATAAACAGAACTTTATTAATCTTGTAATATATCTCAATTTTATAATAGGATAAATACTCCTAAATTAGTCAAGTTTTTCTTATTAGTTTGACCATCTCATCTCACTCTTGATCGCATCAACATGGAGACACGGTTAAGACGAGACTGGGCCAACTGTAATGCGAAATTTCAACTTACAAGGCAGGAAGTTAAGAATGCTTGGTCCAAACTGGTCAAGAGTGGGTTTCGGCGGCTTTAACTGACCAACCCCACAGCAGACTTTTTTCTTTATTTGTTTGTCAATAAAAGCTAACAAGGTCAAGTATTAAATACCAATTAGAAATTAAAAAAAATAAAAGAAGCGAAGTTATTAATTTATACGTAAGAATGGATCAATAACCCAACAATTAGATTTTAAGGTTTATATTCATGTATCCAAGCACTTGTAAGTATCAAATTACGAAAAGATCCATACCTCTTCACTGACCAGATCATTTTTCCAGGGGAGAAGTTGACATTCACGCCAACGAGATCTGGGAGTTTGTGGGTTTCATTTCATAAAAAAAAGTTAATTACAAAAATGCTCTTAATCTATAAAATCATTTTCAGTTTTAGCCCTCATATATCTATGGATTGAATCAATAGTTTCAACCTTGCTCTTTCATTCGAATTCCATCCAGATCAGCTAATAGATCTTAGATGATTAGAGAAGGTAGAATAAAAGGTATATTAAACTAAAAAATACATGTTTCCGACATTAAAGAAATCATTCTTCTACCAACGTCAACAAAAACCCATCTAAGTTAAATAATAATGATGTTTTTTTAATGAAAAAGAATAACAATAACTTTCCACGTAATTGCAGCTGGGATTTTTGTTAATGTTGTTGAAAATTATTTCCTAAAGTTTAAAACATTTTTATCTATTTAAATAATGGGTTCTATTAACAAGTTTGGATGGAAGAGTGATGTTGAATATATTATGTACCCATAAGTGTAAAATTGACTCAATTACTTGATAAGGGGTAATATTGAAAAATACAACTAAGGATTTTTTCAATATTTACTATTACAAAGTTAATCTATCATATTGTCAGAACAAAAAACATGATGATTTTGTTAGGTTTGGAAATCCATGTAACTAATAAATATTTACGAGTCATTAAGATTAAGGTTTGGAAATCCATGTAACTAATAAATAATGCTAGACATTAAGATTAAAAAAAAAACCAGAATATTTACGAGTCATTGCATTAGTAAGAATTACCATTAAATCCCAAACTAAAATTATGATTAATATATATAGCTCATAATCCTTTTGAAGTATTTTCATATATTTTTTTATATAAAAATTATGAATCATATCTTCTAGTTTCAACTAGTATGGCCGTCAAAATCAGAAACCTCACACAATATTGAATGTACAAGAAGCCAAGAGCAATAGAACAAAGCGATCCGAATTCTGGGATCGGCGAACCCCGAACAAATAGCTCGCAATCGAATCCATGAATCGATCAAACAAGGCCAACGCCAAGTCATGTGAGCTGCAGCTTGTGTGTTGAATCGAAACGACTATAATTGCAGTGGTGAAACTATCCTCGTGTCCTGTAATTAACAAGATCTGTTAAAAAAATGTCTCCATGATGTAACTGTCGTGTATTATTATAAAATTATCTTTAATACCTCATATGATATTTCAAGTTTTTAAATTAATAAAATATATTGAATTCTTATCTCATCACCCTATTCCAACTACTGATTAAATTAATAAAATTATATGCATGCAATGTAATTACAAGTCTTTGTCAATTTCAAGCTTAAATAATTTTTATTTTAAAAAATATATTAAATTAAAATATATTTCACCCTTACAGGCAGAATTAAATAGAGTTTTGACAGGCCTGTTCCCGTTCTTTTCAGGCCCTTGGTACATGCCAACTATACTAGCTAGCTCATGTTCATGCACAGCATGTGCAATCCGTTCTCTTCAGAAGACAGAAAAAAAAAAAAAAAAGGCTGGGGGGGACCAAATCCAA
>NW_011499884.1:1246071-1305519 GCF_000495115.2 Populus euphratica
AAAAAAAAAAAAAAGGCTTGGTGTGATCCAACTCAATTCTGGTGGTGGCACCATAAATCTGTGATCCAACTCAATTCTGGTGGTGGCAATATCCTTCGTTAGGGGACTTGATCATGATCTACCTTTCCACCCCATATGCTCATAAAAGGAGGAAATAAATGTGTTACCATAGTTTCTTTAAGAGCTGCACATGGCATATATATCATAATTAATATGCTCCCACGGCGTTACTATTATTCCAAAAATATAAATAGGTGATGGCTTGTTACATCCACATTCCAGATTATGGTTAATTACCCGAAAAATGAGTTAATTTTTGTTATTGATGTTCTTTATCTCTGTCTTGGCAATCATGACAAGGATACACATTAATTAGATGGCACATGGTAAGTGACAAGCTCAACTTGTTCTTCAGTCTGAAAAATGCAAGTCTAGAAACCCTAAATCAATAGAATTTGGTTGGTGCGGATACGTTAAATACCAAGTTTCGTGGCATTGTCTTCTTGCTGGTGGCCATCTTTAAATTAAATCATAAGCACGAAAGAAGAAGAAGAAAAGAAAAAGAAAAAAATGTCCTTCTATGAGCAGCAATGCGAGCTTATTTTAACATTGGAATGCACTAGATTTTTTTTGGTGAAAATAATATGTTTTAATCAAACACACAGGAGAAGGGCTAATGAAAACTCCAATGTGTTTTTTTCAAGATGCCATAGAGATTTCAAGATTTATGATACTTGTAGTAACACCATCACTAATCTCACCACGCTACAGGAAATTAAATTAAATACTTTATATAAATGCAAAAGCTCCTAGAACAACGCAGAGAACAATAGTATTAATATTACCGACAACATAGTCAGAGAAAAAAGTGCTGCTATACTTCAAGACAGCATCATCAAAAATTGTAGTTCGCCATTGGATATGAATGTATAGTTAATATACTGTTGAAGTTCAGCTGCAACTGAATATGAATATAATCAGCCAATTAAATGAAACGGCTACACACTGGGTTGCGGGTTTTCTCGTGGATCCACTAGGTTTCTTCTTGTTGATGAAGATTCATTGCTAATTTCGGGTTCTCTTGTTGTTTCCTTGATAACTAGCTGTTGATTTCTTACATTGAGAGAGAGAGAGATATTTTTGTTTTGTTTTGTGTAGGCATATTCCTAGGAGAGATTGATTCATCAAAGAGATCGACAACCACATCGATCTTGCAGTGAAGGTGGGAGGGAGTGGTGATGAGGGTAGCGTGGAGAAGAAAGCTGGTGGATCTTAATAATGTATAAACCTCATTTTCTTATTTCATTCCTTTTAAAGTATAAGGTTCCCAACTAGTTCTTCTGGCTCTAGATGAAATAGCTATCAAAAGTAAATTAACTAGTTTTCAAAGCCAACAAACACTTCTCGGACAAAGAAAAAAAGCACCTGAGCCAAGACTTGTAAACATGAGGGGTTTGGACAATATGATCATGAATAATATTCTACAAAAAAAAAATGTTGTTCACACAAATCCCTCATGAATAATATTCTACAAAAAAAAAAATGTTGTTCACACAAATCCGACAAGGCCATTTAAAACCAACAAAAGTTATTCTAAAGAAACTCAGTTTTCAAACACTATTCACATCGCCACCACTTAAGGACCCCTCATGTTCTTAGAATGTTTCATCCGGGGACGGTTGCAATAGAATGACCTCTATTTTTTATTGATTTTTTTAATTGTATTATATAATATTAGACTAATTAAAAATTAAATTTTATATTTTATTTTGATTTATTTTTTATTGGATTATCTTGGTTTCATGATTCAAGTTTAGCAAATTAACCTGATTTACTCATATTTTTTGTTTCTTTTTAAATTTTGTTTTTTTAACATTTAGGTTGATTAAAAAAAGCATTAATATATTTTTTTATTTTTTTAACATTTAGGTTGATTAAAAAAAAAGCATTAATATATGTTTTTTTTATGAGATTATTATGGTTTCGTGATCCGGCCGATTCGTGAATTTTATATGTTAATCCTGGATTGATCCCATATGTTATCGTTTTAATATTTTAAAAACTCATTTAATGTTGGATTGATTGGTAATTGGATTTTATAATTTATTTTTTATTAGGTTATCATAGTCTCATTATCTAGGTTTGACAAGTTAACTTAGATTGACTATAGTTTTTTATTTTTTTAATTGATTTTTTTAAAATTTTATTTTTTAACATTCAGTTGATTGAAAATTAAGCTTTAATATAGTTTTTGATTTATTATGAGATTATTATGGTCTTATAATTCAGGTTGTGGATTTTTTCATGTGGACCTACATCAATTTAATAAATAATCATTTTAATATTTTTTTTAAAATATTATCTTGAAATTTTTTTAGTTAAACCTACATCAATTTAATAAATAATCATTTCAATATTTTTTTAAAATATTATCTTGAAATGTTTTTAGTCAAATTATTTTCTTTAATTATTGAATTTTTTTAGTTAAATTATATTTTTTTAGTTATCGTAATTGTTTTTTAATTTATTAAGTTGATTGAGTCATATCAAATTAATCTCTTCATAAGTTTTTTTGAAAACACGTTAACAATACTTAGTTTTTTTTTTTAAAAAAAAATTAATCTAACCCATAGAATAATAATAATAAATGATCTCATTGCTAGACTAAAAGCTTATCCATAAATCTAATGATTAGTATTCAGGGATGTAAAGGTGCTAGACTATTTTTAAGGTCCATTTTATAAATAAGTCGAGTTTTGTTTAACTCATGAACTAATTTACACACTCATAGGTAAGATCATAACAAATCCTAAAAAAAACACAAACATATGAGAGCTTATAAAAAAAACTTGTATGAGATTTGGATAAATGAAATTTGTATCATAAAATAAGCTAATTTGACAAAATCAAATTAAGCCAAAAACGTGATATATATGAAATTCAATCCTACCTCCACTCTCAAACTTTGTCAGAGAGAATAAAACTAGACATTGAACATATATGCTTATTTATGTGTCAAACAACACCTTGAAGTTTGAACTAGTAAAATTATGATCCTATTACACATATGAGAAACAATTCCGGCACAAGGAACATTCTATATATAGTGATCTAAGCAAATATCTATTGAACAATCACAATACTTTGAGAATTCTCTTCCAAGTTTTTGCCTGTAAATGCATCATAATGTATAAAGTAAATCAAGCTCAGCCAAATCAGAACCAAATAATGAGCTTGATTTACTCTATTACATAATTAAGGCATCAGTAAATATACCCCCCCCCCACAAAAAAAAAACACCACGTCATAACATTCAATGTTTCAATTTCGCACAACCAAAAGAAACAATCATAACCAGCTCAAGAAATAAATCTGAATCTTAGAAAGAGAAATGGTAATATCGAAGGTAAAACAAGATGGATACTTTGAACATGCTTTTCCAGGCTTGTGCTTCTTAGCTACCATGCCAGATAACATGCACGCTTACCGAGCGATATATAGCTACTAGCCACATACAAAAATTCAACCTGCCCTAGCTAGATAGACAAGTTTGGATTTTGACAATAATTAAGATCATATATGATAATAAGACTAATGATAAATAAAGAAAGATCACTAGACTATACCATGATTTTCCAAGCTACTAGGGTGTCAATATGGATCGCATAACTGAGTGACAAAAGAAATGAGACGAAGAAGTGATTTTAATCGTTGAATAAAATCAGTTAATATTCAATGAAACCGCAAAAAAAAAAAAAAAAGGTATCTTAAAAGATCCCATCAGTTTCAAAGAAAACATGCTCTCGCTTACTATCTTGGAGTACATCATTTCTATATATGCAGTCTCCTGTCAATACCAAATCAAACGCATCTGAAGATACC
This sequence comes from Populus euphratica, assembly GCF_000495115.2. Classification (NCBI taxonomy): domain Eukaryota; kingdom Viridiplantae; phylum Streptophyta; class Magnoliopsida; order Malpighiales; family Salicaceae; genus Populus; species Populus euphratica. The sequence goes on from NW_011499884.1 coordinate 1,249,954, forward strand.
CAATTGGCTTTTGTCAGCCAGAATATCCGAATCAAACACACACTAAATCATAAATTTCAGACAGTTAAGAGAGTCTCCTACTCCAGTACTGAAGCAACAAGGAAAAAGCAGCATCAAATCTCAAGCCCTCTACTTTGGACTGTAACCCAAGTAACCAAGCTGCTCAACCAACACGTTTACATCTTCCTCATCTTCACCCTGTTCGCCAATAAACTCATTCAATAAATCTTCCCAGAAAGCCTCATCAAAGTCTTTACCATTATTTTCATATTCATCTCCTTTTTCAATACATTCTTCATGCAAGTTGATCAGTTGGTTTTCATTTAGTTCTTGCATGTTCATAGCCAGATTATCAAATTCTGGAACTTCAAACTCAGAAAAACCACCAAACTCCCGAGGTTCAATTTTAACAAATGTTCCTACTCCCTCACCATGGCCAAATTCTCCAACCTCAACATTACTACGGCCTTGATCAATCGGTCGCCTTTTCTTTTTACTAATCTCCTCTTCAAGCTCTTTCATCATGTCCTTTTGTTGGACTAGTTGCTGCACAAAGGTGGGATTTTGCATTGCTCTAGCCAAGAAACTCATCATATGTTGCTGTTTATTCTCATTCCTTATAATTCTTTGTTCCATAAGTTGAAGGCAAGCTCTAGTAGCCTGTTGTTGCTGTCTAAGCTTCACTAGTTCCACCATTAATGCTCGTTTGTCTCGGCTTAATCGATCAACTTCCCCATCCAGTCTAAATGTTCCATCTTCAACACAAGCCTCTAGAGCTTGCTGAGAAGTCTGAGTTTGAGGAGCTTTTCTCCTCCTAACAGTCTTGAGAAGATGTTTTTGCCCTCTGAGAAATCCTTCATTAGCAAACTCCCACCTATCTGGATCAACCTTTCTAAATCCCTACATAATCCAAATTCCATCTTCTTGATCAATTCCAAAACAAAACTAAGTTAATAACCAAATGAATCATAACATAAGTGATACTATATGAACTCTCAACAACAGTATTCGAGAGCTGCAAAGGATGAACAATAATTTGTGTGCAATTATTAGGGGTTTAGAAAGGTTGAGTTTTTCAATGAACTTCCTTTCATGAAATAGTCATAATTTTTTTATAACAAACCAAATGTGGAAACACTGCACATGCTTAACAACCTAATAATAGCATACTGTGGGTGTCTACACACACACACACACACACACGATCTCTGCAGCTCCTGTTTTCAAACTATATATTAAACAAGCAAAATATCTACATTAAGTAACCCATTAAACAAATTGAACAAAAGAGTATCAAATATATCTTTTTTTCTCAAAAGAATAGAAAAAAATAAAAATAAAGCTACGAGCTAGTTTCTAGCTCTAGCTTATTCTTGAATAAGCAAGCAGTCACATCTAGAAAGAAAACCCACGTAAAATTACAGTAATACTAATCCAGAAAAACCAATACCCATCAATCCCTTGATTGTTTTCCCACTTTAAAATAAAGATAAGTTAAAGTTGATAAATCTATAAGGTTATAAAGAAAGAGTACTTACATATGTGTTTAGCTGCCTAACAAAGCTTGAGAAATTGTTGTGCTTGAAGTATCTAGGGAGGAGACTAATGGAAAAGGCTTGGGGATCCCAAACAACAAAGCTGTTGTTGCCTCTACTCCAAGAAATAATATGGTTTGTGCTTGAATCTTCTATTATATCATAAGTTTTAGTGAGAAATGGAGGAGGACCCGGGTCATGGAGTCCCTCCATTGGTTGTGGAATAGATGTAGATGCTATGCCTGATGAGTATGTGCTTGAACTACCACCTGCATACTCCTCCTTGATCGGTCGGCCCCGATGATTCATGATTGGGAAAGTACTGACCTAACTGAGATAGAAAGACAAGATTTGAGGTGGGTGAGCTTCTTCCTTTCTTTCTTTTTTTGGAGTTTACCAGCGTGATTTCTTGTTAGGTAGATTCGTGTAGCCTAAATTGGTATAAAGGCCTAATCTTGAGAAGAATGCAGTTTGGGATAAGTAAGCTAAGTTTGAAAAGCTATTGAAAATGGAAACTATATACATATCACTCCTGATGGCTCATGAAAAAAAATGTTAATCTTGAATGAATCAGAAAACTGAACCTAAGCTACAAAAACAGAGGAAGAGGGCCTGATTAGGACTTAAAGGAAACTTTGTGCTATGATTCTATGAATGATGACTGAAAAACAGAAAGGAGGCAGAAGTAGCTGGGGAATGAGAGACAGATGTAAAAATTAGGCCAGGGGTCGGTTGGTTTTTAAACAGCTGATGAGAGAATTTTTTTCCTTGGCCTTTTTCTTTTTTAAAAAAACTGGGAGAGTACAATAGTCAGCAGGCCGAGTGGGCGACGAGATATTTTTCCCCCACAACTTCTTTCTCCTTAGGGAAAGTCTCGTGCTCCACTTTAATTATGTCAGAACCAAGAACAAAGGAGTTTTAGCCTTATTCATAGAATAGAAATCATATTGATTTACGAAGAGAATTGGAAATTTAAAATTAATATTCTTGCGAGTTTTCATTAGCAATAGAAGGTTCTGGAGTAATTCAAGATAGTTTTTGTCCTTGTTCTTTTTTCTCGGTCTGGTTATGAAATTGGAACTCCATCGGAATGTTCTGGATTTTGCTGGGGAAGGAATAGAGATTTGATGGTGGTGCTTGAGAATGGAACGATGAAGGTCTTTTTTTTTTGTGCACTGTTATCTAATTATATTTTTTATTTTTAAATTATTTAAATATATATTATTTTTAAAAAACCCTTAAAAACAACCTAAGTTATAATCACAAGGATGCTTTGATTGGACAACATGACATGTTTTTTGAGGTTATATATATATATATATATATATATATATATATATATATATATATATATATGGATGAATAAAAGGAAAAATAAAATAAAGAAAAGGGGACATGAGAACCACCTTATATGTCTTTTACAAGTACGTGTTCCAATCTTTATATTAAAAAATAAAAAATAGTGCACCCATGAAACTATTTAATTTAGAATTGACAGTGAAAAAGAAATTAAAGAAAAAGCCCCCCGTGGCAGAACAATCATAGAGCTTCGCAGAAATGAAGCTGAAATATCCATGGGGTGTGGGGATAAATATCTCGCAAGCCAATATTGTTGTCAAGCAGTATTATGGAATCATATATATATATATATATATATATATATGATTATATCACTCCGACATGACAATCTATAAAAATATTTGTTAGGTAATAGTCTTGGCGAAGTGAAAAATGCTGAATCAATACATGAAACTTGAACTTTGGGTGGCCAAATAATAAATTTAAGGTTCTCTTAGGGTTGATCGGCAACCTCACCATTTTTGTATCATGTCGGTAAAGCTCGGCCCCTGGTAACCGTGTCATGCGTTCATTGGCCCAAGTTTATCAATCCAAAAAAGGTCAGTGCAGCTGTCCTGTTCTTTCCTGATGACAAGGACTCTCTTCCTCCCATGATATTTGTCGGTTATGTCATGTAATAAAAAATCAATTCATTTTAAATTTTTTGGAAATATATCTCCAAGTTAAATATATATTGAGTTTTTTTCAAATAAAAACTTTTGTGTGGCCAGCAACCAAAGATTACGAGAGAAAGTATTGATTGAATCCTTAACCGATTAATTATATATTCTTACAATTTGAACCTTATTATATCGTTTATTCCAGTTTATTACTAAAAATAATTGGTTTTATCACGTGAATGCCTCTAAATCCTATATAAAAAAACCGGTTTTTAAGTATTGAATTTTCTGAAATCAACCATCTATTTCATGATTTAAAAAAAAAATAACATGAAAACATAATTAATCATTATTCAAACATTAAATTACCTTATTTAGTAGCATGTTAGGTTTTGAAACATAATTAGCATGCCACTTTCATATGTGATCCATCCATGCCACGAGATTCGTTGAGAAATAGTGGTTTGATAGGGATTCTTTAAGCACATGGTAATTAGAAGATACATTTTTCTGTTCCCCCTCAATTAAATTAATGGACAGGTGTGGGATAGTTGGCCAGCCAGCATCATCCAAGGCACAATTACAAGAAGATATTTTCTAACCTAGCTGACAAGTGGTTCGATTTACAAGAGAACACGTTATGGGGGCTAACGTGTCAGTAAACGCTCGGGAGGATGATAGAACAATGGAGAGAGAGAAGGGTATTAAACAAATGCAAGAGTTCGGAATAAACTATCGAATTAAAGTAAAGTTGGACCGAACAGTTCCTTTCTCGAGAGGCCGGAAGACGAATGTAGAAACAAGAGGAATAAACCCGACACGACCAAATCTGAAGTAGATTTCCACAAAAACAAAAGGAGGAGGAGGTTGACGTTGGCGAGGGGGGCTAATCAAATGTAACTTTTGGATCGAATTATTGCAGCACTCCCTCCAGATCGAATCAGCTTTCTCGACTTCTACCAAGGGAATGAATGTAACTTGGTTTTATCTTATCTCAAAATACTTTCGACAATCTTAACCAGAAACAACCTTCTAAGAAGGAACAGTTCAAGTAAATTTGCTTGTCATGTTTATACGTTCAACAAACAGTCAATTTATCTGAGTCAGCAGAGCACGTAAATGATCGGACTGATTCGATATTTTACACCCTTTCTTCCTTGTAACCGTTTTCTGTCTGGCAATTCTTTCTTGCTTTCTTTTCGAGAAGGTCAAATCGATTTCTATAACTCACAAGTTCTTTCGAACCGTATTTACAGCTTTACAGACCGTATGCTATGCTAATTTAAAGTTTTATATATTGTTTTTAAAAGGTTTTTCAGTTAAAAAAAATAAAAGTAATGGTTTTTTTATTTTTTAAAATTAACATATCAAAACAATACAAAAATAAAAAAATAATTTAAAACAAAACAAAATCAAGATTTAAAAAAAAAGCATGAGCAGCAAAAACAAACACACACTCGAGTGTCGTTTAAAAAACGGGCGTCCCCTGTGGTTTTGGTCTGAAAAAAAAATAATTTAAAACAAAAAAAATCAAGATTTAAAAAAAAAAACATGAGCAGCAAAAACAAACACACCCTCGAGTGTCGTTTGAAAAACGGGCGTCACCTGTGGTTTTGGTCTGAGAAGGTGGTTGCAACCGCAATCTTAAGAGGTCATCTGACAATTATGCAGGCCGTGGTCTATTATGCCTTCAACCGGTTGGATTTTAGCACATCAAATGTAAAATATTGTATAAAGTGCTAGGGCCTCTTTCTTCTTTCCTGTTTCTGGTTGAAATTCGATTGGCATTTCAACTCTCCTCTCCATTGCTCTCTTAGGCTTCCCAGGTTTCACTAAACTGAAATCAATCTGTATATACAATCTTCTTGTCGTTCGCTGTTTTCTTGCAATGTTTTTGAACAGCCTGAGCGTCCTTTCTTTTTAGTTTTCATTGCCTTTCGGCTGTTGTTTTTTCATCTGCTGATTCTATATTTGTATTGTTCTCAATGATGGCTTATATGTACTCTTAAATCTTAACTTGGTAATGCTAGTTTTTTAGGCGTTTCGTACCTGTATTGCCAGCTGATATTTTTTATAATCTCTAATGGTTTGTTTCAAATTATTTATAAATGAGTAAATTTGGAATTTTATCAAATTAAAATATTTTATTTCAAAATCTTAATATTTTATTTGGTAATGCCATGTCTTCTTTTTAGAGAGGGGGCTACCAAAACCCGAATAATCATTCCTTTGCAAATCATCCGCAAACATGAAGCAACTACGAAACTACATGAGCACTGGCCGTGACCATAGGGCGAGGATAGCAGTTTTACGACTGAAGCCTAGTTCCCGAAGAAATGGGATGATGAAACAGAGGAGTTTTTCCCATTCTTCCACAAACAAGCTCTCTTGCATATGTTTTGTTATATACCACTTGATATAGTCATCTTGGTAATGTGAAGCCGTGATGGATTCCATCAAGTAAGACAATCATTCCACCTTTCTTCACCCAAACACGAATCCAGCGGTCATTATGATCCCTAACATCAAAATAACCTTCACTAAGTAGGGAAAGTTAGCGGGCCTGAATTGATAGCCGAAGGGAGAAAGAGCGTGTGTGTTGGTGGGGTAGCCGATCTTACCACTTCCAGCCACACAGTTGCGAATCTCTTCATCAGTGTGAAAATGTTCTTCAAAAATGTTTTTGATCTTCTCTTCATAATTAGGCAGCTTCTCTGGGAAACCTTCACAGAAGTCCTGATGAAAAATTATTTAGTTAAAATAGTTTCTTGAGTGCAATATTTCTAGTTGTCATGTTTACAATGATATGACTTTTGATATACAATTCTTCTTCTTCTTCTTCTTCTTTACTCTAACAACATTCTACAGGATTTAAGAGACCCTAGACTAAAAGCAGATGAACTGTTTTGAAATAATCTTCTTTTAAATCAGATTCATGTCTAGCATCAACAAAAAAAATCCATTTTCTCTAAATCAGATTCATGTCTAGCATCAACAACAAAAAAAAAAAAAATCCATTTACCCAACAGTGCAAAGTTACCAAAAATGTTTCCCGCTTTTCAGCCAACCAAAAAAAAGGGTCAAGAAATGTTTTCCAGTTGTTTTAAGGTAATTGATATACTGCTGCCTTCGAATAGATGGAATAACATGGTAAGCTAGTCAGAACTATAGCAGCACATTTGTATGAACATGCTGAGTTTAGATGACAAACCACGCAGGAATATCCACGCTCTTCACGTATCTTCTTCAACTCTTCATCTGTTTCATAGCCGTCAGCATCAAGCCGCCAACTAAGTACTCCTAAGGCAAGACACAATTGCAAATGATATGCAAGTTACAGACTCTTAACAATTTGATAATCCCATTCAATTTTCACTTTTAAGCAATTCTTACCAGAAAGCTGGTCCAAAGACAAATTCATTGGGCTCCCTGTGATGAGGCAGCCTCGTCTTCGTCACTATCATCCATGTACCATGCTTGAATGACTTCTTCTTTGGGATTCTGCGGAGAGAAGATGCACTATTACCACACATTCATTTTAAGGGGAAAAAAAAGGAAATCATAACTTCACCTTTAAGAAAACCAGGATTCAACATTTCTGAAAGTATGGGTAACCACTCATCACCCACCCCTAACCAAAACAACAAATTCAAACATATAATGTCACTAAGAGCACAGTCCAAAAAACAAGAGAATAACTTCACGCAGACAAAGAGTCCAAAAATTTGCATACGATCTATCAACCATGATATCAAGATCCAACAGCATGTACCAACCTAATGAATTTTTTTTGTTTGGCATCAGTTCTGACGAAAGTTACTACATTAGAAAAGAAGAAATTAGTAAAGATCCAAAAGTAAGTAAGACAGAACCTATTTGTCAATGAGAGGAAGCTCCAACAGTTAGTTAAGATCCTAAAAAAACACAATTAATTCCTTTTCAATTGCTGCAATAAAGGGCAAAGTACTGGAGGAGGAAGATAATGAGGTTGGAACTATGGTTGCCGGCGGGGAAAGGAACCTCATTGTCAAGGTCACGGGTTGAACCTTGACAGACTCTGGTAACGACCAGACAAAACAAGTATAAACACTACCTTAGAGTCTCCGATCCACAGTAGATTAATGAATGACAAGGAAGTAACCATGTACTGATATACAGAGGTACTAAGGTTTCGTCCACAGGCAACTAACATACAAAGCCAACGACCAACTGCTGGTTTAATTAATGTTGTATCCATGAACCACCAAAAAGACTTGGGTCATCTAATTAAAATCAATTAGCATAAGAATTTGGTCCCAATCAATCTAATCCTCATCACAGGACAAGGAAAGTCTGAGTCTCTCAAAATATATATAGCTTGAATGGAATTGACAAGTACTTCATGCTACAAACACTGCCCTCGGAAGGTATAAAATTCCCATATAAAAATCTCTCCCTCAATGGAATTGGAAGAAACTATAAATCTTCACATAGAACAAACCACAAAATCACCTCAATCTCGTAAATTCTCAGAATAAATAAAAAAAAACCCATATAACTATACATAGTTTTTTCAGAAAAAAATCCTCTGAAAAAAGATGGATTATAAGAAGGAAGAAGAAGACGGATGTGAGGATAGCAGCTTACTATGGCCGGGGCAACCATGTTTCTTTTATGTGCTTTCTTTCTTTCTCTCTCTAGTCTGTTTTTACTCCGTTGTAAGTAATCTTAGTGATGAACTGGACGGGATGGGATTGAAAGGAGATGAATAGGTGAAAGACACAATTGACCTTATCCATTTGTGGCGTGTGTGGTAGCTACAATTTAGAAATAATTGTTTGGAGATTGCATACGCCCAGGTCAATAGAATCTACGATTGAACTTATTGGGCTTATTGCAGTCCTTGTCAGTAAGGGAGCCCTGACTTGCGGAAGTAAGTGGACTTAGAGTACATTTATTTGTGTGTTATAAAAATATTTTAAATTTTTTTATTTTAATTTAATTTTTCTTGTGTTTTTATTATTTTGAGGTGCTATATTAAAAATAAATTTTTAAAAATAAAAAATATTTTTATATATTTTTAAAAAATAATTTAAAAAACAAGAATTACATCACTGGCAAACGAGAACTCTCGTAGCAATAACAGAAAATCCCATGCCCTGTTGAAGCTTTGATTTAGTTTATAGAATTGGAAGGAGTACGAATAAAACAATTTCTTCAAAAATTCAACTTGATTAATTAGAATGCCTTGCGTAAGTTTATTCAGGATCTTTCTTGAGCTGTTCTCTTGCTTGATTAATATTTTTATATATTACTGTTTTTTATTTAAAAATATATTAAAATAATATTTTTTATTTTTAAAAAATTATTTTTGATATCACAATATCAAAATAATATAAAATATCAAAAAATAATTATTTTAAAATAAATAAATTTTAATTTTTTTAAAAAATATTTTAAATACAAAAATAAACAGGAACTAAACTTGACAATGACCACTATATTTTTCTCTGCTTTAGCTGTTTTGTTTTGTTTTTTTGGTTAAAAAACCCAGGGCATTAGATTATGGTAAATCCTAAAAAAATTAAATTAATTTCGGGTTAAATGGTACTCTCACAAAAATAAAAGGTCTGAATTCTCAAATTAGAACATCATCTTTTAGTGTATAGCTACCATCAAAGAAAGACACGTCACATTTGTATTGATCGAAATCAAAGTTCCTGATATCTAAATAAGACAGGTCATAGCACGAGGAGTTACTACAGACCAAAAACTACGATCCTCACGCCATTTGAGCCAGGATGTATTCTCTAGGCTGTAGCAATCAACTATGTTAGCTATCCATCGAACCTTACTGTCACTTAGCATATACCCAGAGAACTATCTGTTACTGTGATGCTCCGGATACGCTGTGGACGTGAATCGTGCAACCTCCTGGGTTCTTGCTTTCTAGAAATATGAGAAAGCGGAGCGATCACATAGGATGGCTAATAAGTTGATTTCGAATAAATTCTGGCCTTGATACAGGCCCGCGATTCAAGAAGTTGTGTGGTGGGTTCTCCACCATCTACAAGCCCAGAATGAAAATGAAAGCACGTCATCCGAAATTCCTTCCAATTCTTGCCGTACAGATACACAGAAAATCAGACTAGAAGGATTTGCAGAATCCTCTAGTAAAATGATAGCATTGATCCTGCAGAGTGCCCGAGTATGAAGTGTCCCTTTCCATTTTCTAAACCCGATTTATCCAATCCAGTATCTAAAAAGGCAATGGTTGCTTGCTGCCAGATTTGTCCCGGTCACCGGTGGTAGGTCCACTGTTCCACACCAACCTGTTCTCGAGCTAGAGTCCGCGAGAGCGTCCACAATATCATTAAAGAAGGCCTGGTTTGTTGTTCTTGGATTGCTCTGGTCGAACGTCAGGCCTATGATGTAGCCTATTCCATGAATTAAATTGTCTAATTGTTTCATTTTTCTTCCACATAAAAGCAGAAGTAAATTAAAATGAGCCCATGTTTTGCTACTGTTTTCTTCAGTGCTTCCTAGGAGATTATCTGGTATGTTAACCTTGTAAGTTTTCCCTATAAGACCCAAACCAGAAACCTGAACCGGGCATTTGTAGCTTGAAAGTTCAGAACCTGCCTAGACCAGAAGCGTTAGATGCCGCTGAACAGACCCCCCATTTATTACTGATCAGTGAGAGAGACCCTAGAGATACCAGAACTCCACTGTTAGGTTTAGGCCCGCACATACAGAAAGATCATGGGGGTGGGTTCATTGTAATCCAAACTGGCCTCCCCTTACCTTCTCAATAATTATACCACAACAATAATTTCATCAAAAAAACGTTTTGCCATGTTGTTGTGCTTTGTGGGGACCCCACTTCTGCTCTCTAGGCCCCATTCATATTTATGTGTACTTGTTATGCTCTATCCTCTCTAAAGGGAGAAAAGAAAAGGGTTTCTCATGGAGATGGTTCAATAATTAGAGTGTTTTGGAATTGTGTTTGAAAAGTATTTTAAAAAAAGTTAATTTTTTTATTTTAAATTAATAAATTTTTGATATTTTTAAATTATTTTAATATACTAATCTTAAAAATAATTTTTTAAAAATAAAAAAATATTATTAGCATATTTTTCTAAATAAAAAGTATTTTGAAAAGCAACAACAATCATATTTCCAAACACGTTTTTAGTAAAAGAATCTACACTTCTTAAAAATGCTTTTTTGCACAACACAAAAATTTGTAAGTATATTTTTTTATATAAAAAATTTCATCAATAAAGATATTATTTACTTATTTTTATAGGATAAAATACTATATACTAGATGCAAGAAAAAAAAGTTAAAAATAATTGATTAGACTTTCTTTTAACTTCTAATATCTTTTGTCTCAGTAAATAATACACCATTTTAAAGTATTGTTATGTTTTTTTTACATATTGTTATTCTTTTATGAATTTCAAATATTATTTGTTGTATACCTTGAATCTTAATAAATACATCAATAGGAAATTGCAAACTTTGTATAAATTAAAATGAATAAATTAAACAATTTAAAGTATTATATTTTTTTAATTTTGAAGTGCAGTTAAGATCATATATTAGATAAGTTATATAATTTTTTATAGAGAAATTAAATGTTATAACTATGATATTTAAACATAAATGCATGCTAAGTCAAACTTCATAGGATAGCATGTTGCTGTTATTTATATAAATATCTTTATAGATTAAGAATTTTTAAAGCTACGATTCCATAATAAATAATTTTTTATTTGTTAGAAAGAGTTTAAATAAGATTATATTTCTTTTATCCATGCTATTGATTTAAAAAATAATCATATATTTTTTGGGCTCATTCGTTAACAAGTAAATATAAAACGTTATACAACGAGGAAGATAAAAATTAAAAATTTAGAATTGTTATAAAATTATGAAATCATAATTTTATAAATTAATTTCACATCATTTCAATTTGATTTTATTATTTTTATACGATAAGAGCATGTTAACTCATAAAGTATTTTACGAGATAACATGTGATCTTGACATCTTCAGGCAAAGGCACAGGGACGGTGAGATGCTCTCACCGTACGAGACAGCACTCCCCATGGTTACACAGGTACGCAACCACACGGGCGGTGTTGTTTCAATCGGAGCACCCCCTTCTTATGGAAATATTACTTTTACTTTTGTCCTCACACTTTATGTCTTGGGGAAAAGTTTTGATGAACCCTCCCTTGTCCTATTCGGACAAGAAGCCGAAATTGAATCTACGTACTTAGATGAAATAAGCAAGCCAAGCTTAATCCTTCGATCATTTGAAATAATAGATTTGTTCAAGTTGCTCTTCCTTTATCTTGATTAACTCTCTGGTCATCAAACTTGAACAAATTTAATATTTATAATGAAAATAATAAGATGTAAATTCATAATTAATTGATTAATAAATTTTTTATATTATATCAAAAAATTATCACAATTTAGAAATTTAAATAAAATCTTAAAAATAATTTTTATCCCCTCTCGTATAAAAAATTCAAGATTTAGTCAGCATCATGTAAAATAATGCAAGATAATTTTAGTGGTAAGATTTTCTAAATTATTCAACGAGATAAAAAGATGTATTAAATGTCGTCTATTTTCTAATTCTGATCTTTTTCTTTATTTTAGTTTTTTATTTTTCAATAGAAAAACAAAAAAAATTTCCTCCTATTACCATTTAGGATTTTTGTTTTCAAAATTGAAAACTGGGAAATGTGTGAAAATCTTAGTTATTTTCTTCATATATAGACAGAAAATAAAAGATTAACAAAATGTATCTGTAAAAGTCAAGTTTCTAGGATTATCTCATTAAAGAAGATGCATAGAGACGGGCAAGGCTGGGATTTGAAAAGATATTAGAAGGCAATTTTAAACATGGAAAAGATTTATAAAGTTGGAAAAGAAGGAAAATTACTTCGAGTTCGTCTTCAAATTCTAGTTGTAGCTTCGAAAAAGATTACAATTATATATATATATATTCCCCATGATTTTAGGGTAGATAGCATACTCATTTAACTCCTCCGAGAATAAAAATAGTAGATGTAGCATTGATGAATTTATCAACTAAAGTAGCCAACACCTGATTTATTAAGCACCTGCTTCATTACTTGATCAATTGGACGCACAGTGATTTTTCGTTAAACTTGGTACTTGGCAGCACCAATAATACACAGGGGGTCGTCATACAATACCAAATTAATTTACCCAGTCCCAGATTGGTGGCATTTTATGTAAATAAAGCAAGGTAACATGGATTCTAATGCTAAGTCACCATCATTCAGGGTCTTACAGACCCCACTCTCACCCCCCCACACTTCCCCCCCCCCCCCCCCCCCCCCCCCCACACTTCCTTTGGCCACACAATGGAACAATGTTTCTCACTTTCTCTAGTCTTTTTGGTATATGTCTTTGACTTGGACTAGTCGCTCCCACAAGATTACACGCAATTTTTTTCTGCAAGAACACCATCCCTTTCTCTCGATCTTTGCTTCTTTACACCGCTTTTTCTTAGCTTTAAAATTCCACAGCTACCCACAATTCCCACGCACGCACGCACGCCCTTGGTTTCTAACTTGCAGCAACTCCACCCTCCGCGATGTCCCTACTACACCCCCGTCACCACTTATCAACACTCACTGCCTTTACTTTTCTTTTATTTTTATCTGCCTCAGCTACAACAGTACTACTCTCCCAGCTAGGTAAGTATATCACTCACTCACTAAATCCAACTTCTTTACTTCGACAACTTGATGATAATTTACTTGGGTCTCTAATTGGGTACCCTTTTTCTTTAATATACAGGCAGTGGATCGCTTCAAGAGGGAGGGGAAGATAAGGGAAAACGAAGTGGGTTACGGTCATTTCCGCGAGTTCTGACTCAGAAGCGACACGGCGGACCAGGTTCTTCACCCCCTTCGTGTAGATCCAGGTGCGACAAGTGCTCACCATGTGAACCAGTTCACGTGCCAATTCAACATGGTTGGCGTATGCCATTAGAGTATTACCCAGAGGCTTGGAGATGTAAGTGTGGCAACAAGCTTTTTATGCCTTAAAGAAAAAAACCAAGAGAGTACAAGAGGCAAATACAGTGAAAAGAACTGACTTTCTAGCTTGCTATGTTACTATGTTGGTAACTGTAGCTACCATTGGCTGGCTATGGAGGTGGGTGCTTTTATGTGCTTATATTATGATTTTGCCATTGGACAGGGAGCTTTGGGAATGTAAGTTGCTGTAGAGGTGAGGTTACTATACCAAGAGACCAGGATACCTCTCTCTTTTTAACGATCCTTTCTTTTCCTTTTTTTTTTTTTTTTTGTTTTCTTCCAACATGCCTTGATGCAAGTTTATTGATCATTAGACATATTGTAATTAAGTAGAAAAGCTGTGAGTAAGATGAGCTTCTTTATAAGAACAGAAGTTGAAACGCCTGAGTTCTTACTCTCTCTCTCTCTCTCACTTGTATTTGTATTACACCTTCAGATATTTTACTGTCATTGAAGTCGACGTATCTGAGTTCAAAGATTTCGGGGAGTCATATTTTTCATGTCACGTGATTACAAAGATTATACTTAATCTCTTAGCTAACCTAGTTTTTATGTACTTACCATGGATTTCAATATACTGTTACTACTAGCTAGAGCTAGGAATTAGACAGCAATAACAACGGTTGCATAAGAAAGAGTTCGGGAACGGGCGTATATGTACAAACGAAACAACCACCACTGTCTCCACCATGCTATTATGTAGCTAACTAGACTAACTAGAAGAATTGGAAACGAGCTGGCAGGGAACATGCAAGATAAAAGATAGGCACCCACTTGTTCGTGTTCTTTAATTTCTCTGCAATCTTATAACCATGATATCTTATAGCCATAAGTTTTCTGCAATCTTCTACTTTTCTCATCCATGATCTCTTTCGCTGTAGAGAGATGCGACAGATTTCATTTCTCTCGAGTCTCCATGATATGGCTTTACTTTCTTCGTGTGGTTTGGTATCTGAAAGTCTCTCAACATTGCTGATTTAAGTACCAAAATTGCCCATTCTGATTCTCCACGTTCTCTCACATTAGGATAAGGAAGGTGTCAGAAAACTGACATCAATTTCGCTTTAAATGAAGTGATGGAAAGATCGGAGAAATTGTTTTTCAAGGTACGATGTATAAAAATATTTTTTTAAAAAAAAATTAGCATATAAAAATAATTAAAATTTTTTTTTTAAAAAAAATAATCAAATTTCTAAAAAAGGTTTAACCCTAATTTCAATTTCAATCGGGATCTAAGTTAATCAATTTACTACCACATTAATTTTTTTTTTATAGATTAACATGGGTGTTTGGACTAGCTTGCACGCACCACGACTAATCCCACGAGTCCTGAAGTTAATGACCATGTAAGCTTCCAGTGGCCATCATATGAGCAACCAAGGACTTGAACCTGAGACTACAGAGGGAGCAAACCCTTTAGTTCCAAGTCTTTATCACTTAGTCACCACCTAAATGGTTACTACCACATTAATTGATATTAAATGTAGTGGCTTTTTTTTTAAATGAAGTGAATGACTCGTTGATTTGATCTTATGGATATTGGTATATATAAGGCCCTTCAAGCCTTTGCGGTTTTCTGAATATTTTTTTTACTTTAAATTAATTGTTTTTTTTTCCTGAATGTAAGCAAGTATCAAAAATACATTTTTTTTAATATATATATATATATGTATGTATGTATATATTATATAAAATAATTTAAATATATTTTTTTAAAAAAATAAAATCTTCTCACTCACATACACACTCTGAAAATTTCAAGCGGCGGGCAATAAATGCTATAGATTAGATGTTCAGTGAAATGAAAAGGAATAAATGTACTTGGTTGGCTTCAAAGGAGAGCGAATGGAATGAACTTATTTCCAGAAAACCACTGCATTAATGTGTACTAGATTTGATTTGTTTCATTTGAAAACTGATGCAACTTCTAAAATAATAATTAATCTGTTGATAATATCATATGATGTTTTATCTTTCCTCATAATGTTTTCTGATTCCGAATTAAATTATTCTATAGCACATGTTGTTAATATGTTACAAGTACAACTGATTATAACTTTAAACATGCTGTAATTTTTGTTTTTTTTTAAAAAAATATTTCATTTTAAAAAAAATAAATTAATATAAAAAATATTTCATTTTAAAAAAATTAAATTAATATTTTGTTAGAGTTATATTTAATTATTTTAATGTAAACATATTATTTATATACACACATTATTTTAATAAATTTTTAAATAATTTTTCACACACATTATTTTAATAAAATTTTAAATAAATTTTTTTTAAAAAAACATAACGTTCAAACAATATTTAAATCTTACATATATTAAAAGTCCTATAGCTTTGTTGTCCTGATCGTTGTCTTATTAAAACGTTTTGGTTTTTATCTAAACTCCCACCGGTAATGAACTTCACACAATAAGTAAAAAATAGATGATCCAAAAGAAACCCTAAACGATTGCCTTTATTTCAATTTCCAAACAATATAATTCCAAAGCTACTAATTCTATGCCTTTGCAATTTTGCCCAGAGTGAAGAATTTTCATCGGCCTGTATCCCACTTGCAGGGCATGAAGTAAAAGTTAATGTTTGAATTAAGAATCAAGATACTTCAGGATTGTCTTTGCACGTGGAATGTTCATTGACTAACTAGAGGACAATTTGTTACCCAGGCTAACCTGAAAGTCTTTCGAAATAGTTCCTCTTTCAAGATATAATTTCATTACCAGCTTCGTTTTCAAGTTTGGCCATGGCAGAAATAGTAATGAACGACCCCACCACACAGTCACATACCCTCTACTGTTGTTTCTTTGCAGCAAGAGGACACTGGAATTACAGGTTGTTTGCGAACAAAACTTCGTCTGAGTGAGATGCACCAAGAATTGTTTCTTTTTCTGGTTTTTGTAGTTTCCACCTCCCTATTTACGGGAACCAGATGTCAAATTCACGAGGATTGCCACCATTTTCCGTTATTTTATTCTGTTCTAGTATTAATTTTTTTATTAATTCTAGTAATAATTCTATGCACATTCATATTTCATATTTCAGAGAAGAAAAGGGTAGACTTCATGTCTTAAGATCTTCAACATGATAATATCATTATCACATTGTCTTAATAATATTGGAGTGTTCTAGAGTATAATAATGGTTGTTTTTCAAAGTATTTTTTGTTTATAAATATATAAAAATAATATTTTTTTTATTTTTTTTAAATTTATTTTTAGCATCATCATATTAAAAAAATATATAAAAAAATAATTTTAAATAAAAAAATTAAATTTTAACCAATCTTGTTTCTACTGCAATCTCAAATAAGAACTTAATATAATTTTCGCTAGGTATGTTCATCCGGTTATAATTATAAAAATATTAGAATTTATTTGTATAACAAATATAGATGAAAATTTAAATTTTCCATCAAATCTACAGAGAGAGTGGTGGAGTGTGGATGGAATTTAAGATTGAACAAGGGTTACTTGGTTATATTGTGCAGAACCTATGTAACCCTCATTTGTTATTCCTTTCTTCAAATGGAGGTTGAATAAATTTTGAATTTTTTATTTAAAAATATTATTTTTTTATATTTTTAAATAATTTCAATTTTTAAGAAGCAACCAAGTAGTTCATTTTACAATCACAGATGTTAATTACTCCTGGTTTCAAGACACACAAGGATGATCTTTATTTGTGTATGAGTTGATTTTATTTATTTATTTAGTGGGAGATCTAGTAAATCTTTCAACTACATGATAAGGAAAAAAAAAAACTTTATTTATTATGTTATTGTAATTGCAGAATTATGGTAATGGAATCTCCTCGCCATCTAACTATCATGAGGGAATCTTTTGTTTGGTTGCATACGCCAGTATCGTTTATTAAATTAAACAAGGTAGCAAGAGAGGGACTGTGAAAAGAAAAGCCTCTCGAACTCTTGCTTTAAAAGGACACCACTGCTACCCTTTAAATCAATCAATCAGAGGGATGATATTTCTAGCAGTTGCTCGTGGAATTTCACCAAAACTTCCACATGATGTCTCGCTCCTCTGTCTGATCACGAGACCTGGCATTATGTTATTCTTTCTTGATGGCTTCAGGAGCTCTAAACTGTGCGCGCATGTTGCAAATATCTAGAATACCCGTGGCCGTTTGTTTCGTGTGAAATATTATAAATATAAATACATTTTTTATATTTTTAAATTTATTTTTCTATGTTTGTTCTCGTAAAATGTTTTATAGAAAAAATAATCAATATAAAATATTTTATAATCAGATTCTAAACTCAGCTTTTTTATTAAAAAATATTTTCAATTCATTAAATATAAAATATTTCATTAATATTATTTTATTTACAATACCATTTAACGATTTCAATCATTAAAATCTATCTCCCCAATATAATTTTCATGGCCTCTTTCTCTTTCTCCACCACCACCGTGGCAACCTCTTCAACCATCATTATTGTCATCTCGCCACCACCATGTCGCCACCTCAATCATTGCTCACCAACACCTTTTCCAGTACTTTCACCATCATCTTCTTCATCATTTCTTTAATGTCATCACCATTTTTTTTTCCTTACTTCACCACAGTCACTACTGAAAAATATTTACATGTAAAACATTCTACAGTAAAATGTGTAAAATATTTTCCATTCGTAAAGTATTTTATGCGAAACAAATGACCCTGTCAATAATTATTCCAGAAAAAAACACACACACAAAGATGAGAAAAACTTATTTAATTTTTTTCCAAGCATGTTAAATTTTTTTTTACAAAATACTAATAAGGAATAATTATACTAACCATCTTGTATCATAGTTCACTTTTTTTCTTAACATGATATTAATTTATTTAAAAAAAATTACAGTTTACATATCATAACTTATAAATTGCATAATATTTTACATCATTACTAGTGTGCATAAAAAAAACTAAATTATTTACAACAACTATTTCATTATATTTTAAATAATTATTAAAAAGCCTATGATAAAATATCAAAATTGTTACTAGTAAGAAAAAAAACTATAAAAAAGTTATTTTTTCGGAACATAAAACCCTAATCAGTAAATTGTTTTTCTAAGATGCCTAGAGGTTTACATTCTCAGCAAATTCTCTAATAACTATTTCATTGAGATCCTAATAAAAGTGAGAAAAAGAAAAACCAAAAGTCTGGCTCAATAATGCTTGCATTAAAGTGAAAGCATCGCCCCTGTGCGGACCCCTCATTGCTCTTTCTACAGTTGCTAGGAACAGTTTTGCTCGCAATCATGCAATCCATTTTTGTCTCTGTATTGATGGTAACAAATCTACGTCTTTGGGTGTTTCATCTTCAACCTCACGCAATAGTAGCTCAGGGGTCTTATTTTGGTGGCTCGAGTCCCAAACCACACATCTATGAAATTTTCTTCTCTCACCGTGATCACCCACATCCAGGCCATGAGTTTCCCTTCTAAAATTCAACAACAATAACACTGCAATCTCTTCTCTCATCGGAACTCACGGTGACGTCGATAAACTTGGACTGCTATGATTGTTGCTTATACTTATCAAGGTAATGCTCTTTAAGCCCTAAAGCTTTCCAGAAGGATGTTGGATTGTGGTGTGAGACCAAATACAATTATATTTATCTTGTAGTCGTCCAGGTTTTGTCATAGAGAGCAAACAATATTTAACATTAGAATCTTACAAAATCATGGGGGTATTGTAGCATTACAAGACCAAAAAGGCTTCTTGTTTATGAATACGCATCGAATCAAAGCCTTCACGATTGGCCAGAGATCGACTTGTATTTTAGTTTGCTGGGTTTGTATCTCTGTGGATTTGTTGCTACGATAATCATGCTTCAACGACTTGAGATTTGCTTTAGCTTATCCCTGCTTCCTTGCTTGATTACAGTTTCAGGGTGCGAGATTTCAAGTTTTGCTTAAAGAGTCAGGAGTGGGGACTGCCAGGATCCGAGTGTCCTGTAACTGCGATTGTGGATCGGAAAGGTAGCAGTGATTATGAAGAGAGAGAAATCAGGACTGAATACATAAATTCTCATTTACCATTTGAGGATGTTTTCAATATACCATTTAAAAAGTCCTCCGATTAGGGGGAAAAGACACTTCGAGCGTGATTTGCATTGCGGCTAAAACATTGATGGTTTAGAATTTAATTTTTTTATTTAAAATTGTTTTAATATACCATATTATAAATAAATTTTTAAAAAATATTATTTTAATATATTTTTAAATAAAAAATAATTTAAAATATATATTATGAAATAGAAACAAGAACTCAATGTATAGGTTTTGTAAACCGCGCGAAATGATGGTGTAACGGTGTTGTTTACCCAAGTACGAGGGGGACAAAACTGAAATTACAGAGCTCCTACAGGTGGAAAGATAAGGGTTCCTCGAATAAAAAGCTGCCACCTTTTCAATATTTATGACTTACCGTTTCCATAAAAAAAAAAAAAAAAGAGGTAAGATCACCTGCTGGATTGGGTGAGGCAGCTTGAGAATAGAGGAGAGGACGGGGGAGGGTTGGCCTTGTGGCTCCAAAATGTATTCAAATCCCAAAGGAGGTCTGGGCAGTATGCCCATTTCCTTGCCTCCTTCGCTTTACTTCAGGTTCTGTTAGGGAAATAAAAGCAAGATAAAGAGAAATGATTATGAAGTGATACTTGATTTGACAGCGCTGCTGTCGTTGGCGGTGGGCTAGGTGGTGTACGACTAGACTTGAGACTTCCACCGTGATCGGTGATGCTTGCAAGCGCGGTTAGATTAAAATTAAAAATAAATTGATATTTTTCATATTTTCAATTTCTTTTTTAACCACGCTTTAATAAAATATCAAATATCCGAAGGGCTCTTCAAATTTGATACGAGGAAGGCAGGTTTCTTCGCTATCACAACCCATGAAACTTCAACGCCTACCTGTTTTTTCAAGTCACTTTGCTACGCGCTAAGTTACGGTCCACGAAAGAAAGAAAACTTGGTTTGCAGCAACAAAAAAAAAGAAAAAAAGTCCAGGTTAATTCAAGAAAAAAATATTAACACAACAATAAATTAAATTTATTATGGTCAAATTTTAATAAGATAATCATCACCAACTAATCCTTAAAAAATCAAAACAAAATATATCAAAAAACTTACTTTAAAATAAGCAATTTCTTTTAAAAAATATATATGATATTTTCTTAAAAAAATAAAATATTATATCATTCCAGATTTTACCATTAAACTCAATAACCTAACCTCAATGTTAGATTCATGAACTTTATTAGTTTTAGTGATTTTTTTAAAAAAATTATTTGTTACTTTAAGATATAATAAAAAAAAAGAATGACATTAGAAAAGAAATTCAAGGAAAAAATTAATTTAAATATGAAATTTTAAATTAAATGATAGAAAAAAAAAAAAAAAGTCAGACACGCAAGGCCTTTGAGGAGTTCGCCCATGAGACCATGATTAATTAATGAGGTGCGTGACCACAAGGCCATAAAAAATTATATGAACAGGGTGCGTGGGCTTATTTTTGATTTATGGTCCAGGAGTTGGCCCATAAGGCCAAATTCATGGACTCTTTTTTAAAGAGGTTTTTTAATATATATATATATATATATATTAAACTTCATTTGAATAAAATCCATAAAATTATTTTTAAAAAAATTATTCCATTAAATATAATTTGACTCTGGATTTAGTTTTAAATAATATTATAATTTTTTTAATATTATCAGGAGTTTTTTTGTATGGCCCTTCATGATTTATTTTTTTCTTTTCTTAAAAAAAATTCAAGAAAATCCTATTTTTTAGAAAGCACACTTTGTGAACTCAGATAAGTAAGTAAAATCTCGGTTATTTCAGACTTTTACAACAGCTGCATGCCTTAACTTAAACTTAAAACTTGTTGTACAAATCTCAAGCTCTTTATTATCACGTTACGCTTCTTAAGAACTAATTTTTCTTGATAAAAAAAACATATCAATCAATTATAATTGAATAAATAAAATTATGTTCAAGAAATTCTGTCATTGCATATCAATCAATTCAATTTTTTTTGGATGAGATTCTTTTTTTTGTTTTTACAATTTCTTTTAAAAGAGTTTAAATGATTGTCTTTTCTTACATGAAACACTTTTGTTGATGTATAATTAAATAAAAGTTTTTTGTCAAACTCCCTGTGCGGTGAGATTGAATGCATCTTTCTCTCATTTTTCTATCTTATTCTTTGGTTTGTGTCGTGATTTTCTTTAACGTATTCATTGTGTGGTTTTTCAATATATATTAACAAAAAATATATAAAAAGATTTTAAAAAACCGCTATAGATGTGTTTGTAATCTATGACTTCTGTTGATATTTGTTTGTTGTATTGTAGTAAACTTATAAACCCCCAGATAAAAGAAGAATTGATCCAGCAAAAGATATCCCTCCCTTCAGCACCACCATGTGTCCATGCTCGGGTTAATGGCGTTTATAGCTGGAGGACAGTGGCATGGAAGGGGTGTCGTGTTATTTAACCTAAGTATTTTCTTGATTGTTAATGCAATTCCTCCGCAGCACAGGTGAAAAAACAAACTATCAAATATATCGAATAACCTGTAAGGGTGATCAAGAAAAATTCTAATTTATTTATATAGTGAGATCTTGCTTAAATACGTGGTTTAGACACACATCTTGAGCTGATTTTCTGTACAAACAATTTTGTGTTTGAATTCAGTCGTCCCAATCGCTATTCATTGATCCATGTTATAATATGGTGTTCTTTTTAGATATAGAATGTCCTGATTATTTTTACATTTAAAAAATATATTTTGAAAAAATTTAATATTTTAAATTAATAATTTTTTATATTTTTAAATTATTTTAATATGCTGATATAAAAATAATTTTTTTTAAATATTATTTTAATATATTTATAAATAAAAAATATTTTAAAAATAATCTTAGGCACACGACATACACAAATAAACTACCACCAAAGCAAGTTTTCCTCTTTTTTTTTTTAATTTTTTTAATATTCCAAAAGAAAGAAAAAAAAAACAGCTCTCACCACACTTTTATCCCAATAATACACGAAATATGATGTTTAGGCTCAGAAAAGAGATCTGTATGGTTGAGGTTCATGATCTAACGACAGAATTAACAAAAAAGAAGAAGGGAAAACTAACTCAGATAGTTAAATTTGAAAGTTGAATATTCAAATAGAAAATCAATTAGATACCAAATTTACAGTTTTCAACGTATCACAACAAGGGAATCAGCATGACACCTAAAAACCAATTCCGAAAGCCTATAATGAAGAGCCACGCTGTTCAGTGGTATCGTAGTTATTTTTATAATTTTAATTTTAAAAAATTAAGTTTAAAAAATATAATTTTAGTTAAAATTATTGTATGGTAGATTTTTACATCCAGAATTAATTAAAAATAACTTTTCATAAATAAAAAACCATATCAAACCATCTCTGCAACATATCAGTACTCTTCTCTGTGAGCATTCATGTCTTCGATTACAATGTTGTCTCCAGATAAAACAACAGGTCTTGTTCAGTGGGTATGGAACTTTTTATATTTGAATCCTTAATGCTATATTATACTAGAAAATAAAAAAGTGGGCAAACTTAAAAGGTAAAACTTTTAGTTTCTGTTTCCATCCGAAATTTTTTTTTTATTTTTATAAGAAACACATCATTTTATAAGAAATTTAATATATTTTCTTGATTAAAATAAAATTAATAAAAAAATAATTAATACACTCTAAAATTAAAATCGTGCACATTTTAGAAGATAGTTACATATTATATTTGGTGATTTAAGAATATGGTAGTTATTTTTTAAAACAAATTCTTATTCGGAATTGTATTAAAAATATATTTATTTATTTTTAAAAATTATTTTTGACATCAATATATTAAAATATATTAAAAGATAATTTAAAAATATATAAAAAATAATTTTAAATAAAACAAATAAATTTTACAGCAATTCCAAAAAGCGTGCAGTGGGATTGATGATGGACTGGATTCCCTTAAGTTTATTTTGGACCAAACTAGTAGGCCGACACATGTGCTTAACTAAAGCCCATAAAAACACAGGACTTGACACAGATGAAGGCGTAGCTAGAATATGGTTTCCAACGTGCAATCTTTGCTACACACGACTTCAAATTCATTGCAAAATCCATATCATAAGCAAAATTGTTACCATCATTATACTTACAGAACAACTTAATAATAATCATAAATTGAGAGAATTTGTTCTAACACAGGTTGCCTGGAGTTCATATCATATAATTTTCAGAGAACATATTCAACAGTTTGAAGTTCCACCGGTCCGGTCTGCCCCCCCTTTATTGCCATCAAGTCACTGCTATCACCTCCCAAGTATGCTTTCATAAATGCGACCACAACTCCTCCAATAAATTTCCTCATCGGCTCCCTGGACTTCCCATTCTTGCACAGACAATATGTAGCTTTTCCTCTAATCCCTTCAGTATCATCATCTAGCATATCAAGATGTCCATAATCCTTCACAACGAAATAACTAGCCGGCCCTTTACATTCTTTGAAAAAATCCTTATGATTAACACCCTCAGGTGCACAAGGAGGGAACAGAGGGTTCTTCTTCAGCTCACCCAAGCCAGAACCAATGACCATGGTTGCCATATCAAGATCAAACGAATGAGGAACATATGTGAGTACTGGTGGAGGGGTTTGTTTCCCTTTGTCCATTCCATCAACTGGGTCCACGCCAATTAGTGCTGAGAATTTTAATGTGGTTGCTGCTTTCTCAAGAGCTAATGCAAAAGCAGTCTTGCCACCTCGACTATGGCCTGCAAGGCCTAGCTTGCTTAGATTTGGTTTAACATAGGGTGGAAGTAGGTGATGCAGTCCTTCGGATAGCCAATTTGTGGTTGCAGCCACAGATTTAATTTCATCACTAGAATCTTGTCCAGCCACGAGATATAACTGCCAAGTGCAGGGAAGAAAAAGATTCAACGAGTAACAAAGTAGTGCTAGTTAAAATTCAAATTGAAGAAATCAACAGGCAAGCATCAAGCGACTAAGATACTAATTGATGCAATTGAAGAACCGAACCTTAACTAATATATGGTTTTTGTAGCATCTAATCCGATGGTTTTCATTTTTGATATAGATTGCTATGCCATATTTGTTCACATACAGCATTTTGTCAAAGTACTTCAGGAATTTGGATCGAATCCCTCTCCTGACCTTTACTAACCCCATAATTAACCAATTCATCTAAAAGAAATAAAGCAAAACATGAGCACCAAATACAGGGACTTGAAAGTTAAAATGGAAAATCCAGTATCTTGAAACGTAGAAGACACAAAATTTTAAATAGGAACGGGTTGAGAAAATAGAGAAGTTGGCTCGAGTGTCGCTTTAAAACGTGAAAGACAAGGACAATTATACACGGGATGGGGTATATGTGAAGACTGAAAAGAGTACAGACAAATGAAATATAGCATCAGGAGACAAGGATACAATATCTCGAGCATTCTGGCTCATCCATCATCGATCGCATCAGAGATGCCACTGATTATCGTTTAATTTTCCTTTGAGAAAACGAAACTTTGAAATGTTTTGCCTTAGAGATGAAGTTACTTGGGGGGACCAACATGGCATGGCGTGGCACCATAGCTTCTTTGGGAACTAAAGTTTTATCTTTTTTTCCTTTGAGAGCGAAATGAAGTTATCTCCACTTCGCAGTTGGCACACCAATGTCAATTTGCAGAATACTAAAAAGAAAATTAAAAACTCTTGCAGAAAAGGTTGTGGTCGTTACAGTAACACATAGTACATACCCAGGAAAATACAAAACCAACTGTTTTAATCCGGGGAAAAAGAAAATGTAAATAGATGAAACATTTAATAACATCGAAATGATCTCAATTTGGGATCAGAATATAGTATCTAATCGTCATCTTTATTTGTTATCTATTGATTTTGGGTAGAAACTCTGCTTTACTAACGAAATTAATGCTAATTAATAGAGGCACAAATATATCCAAATTCATCACACTTGCAATTCACTCACAGTCGATGAATACAAATAACACAACGTGATGGAAAGTATCTTAAAAAAGCTAATTGCATCCAGCCGCGATAGGAGATTTGGAGCCTTTGAATATATTTAAAAGACTTGCAATTCATAATGGACCATGGCTGCATCAAAATTTTGCCACGACCTATATATGATCACAAAGAAGAAGTCAAGAAGAGAGAGTGATATGTACCTGAGGAGCAATGACAATGAACCCATGAGAAGCAATATGTTGCAGGAGCTGGGAGTAGAAAGAATTGTAAAGAAGGTAACCATGGACGAAAACAAGAAGTGGGAATTCCCCTGCTTCACATGGCATAACGATCAATAGTGGTTTTGGAGGTGGAACAGGAAGTGGAGGTGATGCTTTTGCGGTACAGCATGTAGTTCTTGATTCTACTTTTTGAAGCACTGTTGTGTGCTTCCCAACCTCAAACACAGTAGTAGTAACAGTTGCTATAGCAGAAGAGGAGGACATGGTTACTGTATTAGTTAGGCTTTTCCTTGTTCTCTCTAACGTTTTCATGTAAGTTTCTTGTGCCAAGGATAAGTTGTTCAGGTGGCCTTTTTATGGCCTTGTTCAATGAGAGAGAGTCGCGACAACCTGCGATTGGTTACCCGGTCCATAACCAATTACCCGCCAATTTATTCTCTGCTAAAAATAATGTCAAAATCTTTCAATTTAATCCTTGCAATGTTCAAGAAAGTTAAAATTTCTCCTTAAAATTAATATTTTTAACAATTATTTATAATTTTTTCGGTCGTCAACCGTTTTAAAAAAAATATTTTTTGGTTCCTTTATTACAGTTTATGCATTCAAGTCTCTATATTGTTAATCAAGTCTCTACAAGAAAATTAGTGGGTATTAATAGGGTATAAAATAAATACCTATATGTATTTTTTTTTATCCTCCTTAATACCCATTACATGTTTAATGGGCATTTGTTGGGCCAAGTAAAGCAAATATCGGCTTTATGCCCAGCCCATTATAATCCCAATATCATGTATTTAATTGGCCTGACTAATTGTGTGAGTATAATTGTAATTTTAATTATTTGTTTGATTATCCTAATAATTTAAGTAGTTTTCATTTATTTTTTCAAAAATCGGCCAAAAAAGAATTGTAGCCTGATTTCGCAAACAGTACTAAACTCTCTCTAGAATTTTATAGGCCGAAAATAATGTTTTTTTTTTCAGCAGTAAAGTTTTTTTGGGTTAAGTTTTACACATTTAAGCCGAATCCATCTGATTATAGACTTAGATCTCATATCCGAACCGATATATTAATAAAAGATTATTTTTTTCCCTACACTCTTCGTGCTCTTCATTGAAAGAGAAGTTTATAAGATTATTAACTATAATTTATATTCTCAAAAATTAATTTAGAAAGTACATAAACAAATGTTTTTTTTTTTTAAATATGCTAAAGTTATTAATTTTTAACCTAAAAAAAAATATGCTAAAGTTATTAATTTTTAACCTATGAGAAATACAAGCTGAGAACATTTTCACTCTCTCTAAGGAATCATAATTATTTTTGTGCAAAATACAGGACTTGTCTTTATCAAGCACATGTTTAGGGACATTATCCCGTGATATTTTAGAATAGTTTTTTTTTTTCCCATTCATCTTCGTCTTTATTTTTATATTAATTATAAAATTTATTTAGAATCAGAAGATTCCAAATACAGTGGAAGTATCTTCTGACAATCAAGATGGAATCCAACACAACATTAATCAAAACGTCGTTAACACTCTTGATTAACTTAATCCAAACAAAATTATTGGGTAAAGTGGAGATACCCTAATCAAGACAATCATGGCCTCCACCATAAGGAAAATACAAGCGCTCCATTAATTAAACAAATGAGGGAGACAAAAACAAAGCCCACATGACAGGAAGCACATACATTCAAGCCGTGTCTTTATCTTCCATTACCATTCCATTATCGAACTTCTCTTTTTGACCACCCCGGTCCAAGACTCTCCTTTTATTTCCCTCGACGGTGAAACACACGCAGGCTTAGATCACATGGTTTTTGCCTGCTTTTAATTCACAACACTTTGCCTTTTCCAGTTCAGATACAAAAACAAAGGCCCCAACTATATCCCCCCGAGGCTAGAGAGAGAGAGAGAGACCCACATGGATAAGCTAGCTATGTTTAAATTCCTCGTTCTTTACAATTTAGGAACACCAAAAATATAACCCAACCGAATCTCAAAAAGCTTTAACAAGTCTATATATATTATTATAATAATAATAATCCTAAATCCCAGTTTTTCCACTTCATTGCAAACCTAACCCCCCTAGTTGATAGTCACACTCTATGTCTGTTGCCCTTTTCTGCTGCTATGGAGAGAAGTCTCGAGACACCTTGAGTCCAGAGATCATATTCCTTCTGGTTCATGCACTCGAATTCGACAACACCCCGTTGCAAAGTCTTCAAACCGAAATACCGTCGATGCTCACCACCCTCTAGCAAGTGGCGGCCTGGCCAGGCGGGCATATCTTTGATCACCTCCAACACCACATCTGTAAATTCAAAAGGAGGTGAATTAAAGATATTCCCTTTTGATCTTTTACACTTTAGTGCCATTTGAACTTTCCCAAATCCCCAGAATCGAAGAAGCCCCACCTCCTATTCTGGTTTCACATTATTAGAGAAAGACAAAAGCAATGATACTTACTCTTTTTCTTTTTCGTTATGGTCCCAGCTACATGTTTGCTCTTCATCTTCAACATAACCTGCACCAAAAGAAGTTTCAAAAGCTAGGTGGTAAGCGCGAAATAAAGAAAGTGGTTCTACTTATTTCATCATTTGATCATCTTTAACTTTGGCACCGATCCCTTTTTACCTTGTCTGATTCAAACTCATCATGTCTAAATAATTAAATGATTTGATTCCAAAACAAGTACAGCAGAAATATTGGTTTGGAATAGAGGCTCTAATTACCTGATTCATTCGGTTGACATAAACAGAAACTATCTTCCAGTGAAGGTCACCTGCATTGATCAAAGAAACCTGATCAAGACTCTCCTTCCGCATCAACATGTTTTTTTAGATTAACAGGCCGATACTACAAACCAACCAATTTTTAAATCAATTTAATGAGGGGAATATTACCCAACGAAGCACTTTGACATAGAATTGCTAATCATCATCAAAATAAACAGCAAAAATCACAACACAAAATGTCTCTGAGATACAGCAAATCAATGTGTTCTCTAGACATGCTCCAATTTCAATTCAATATGGGGAAAGAAAGAACACAAAGCTAGCAAACTAAATATACAAAAGAATTGTGAACTGAATTAATTCCAGACAACATAGTAATAATCACCTTTGCGAGTGCGCTTGAGTAGCTCACAACCTCTGGCAAGCAATTCCCTGCTGCATATGCCTAAGAAATTTTCTTCAGGCACCAGTTCACCACTGAAACTACCATTAGAACTACCATTACTGCCATTTCCACCAGCTACAGCTAATCCTTTGTCCACGGGAATGACCGCTGCAATATTCCAGACTTCCTTCAATGCTCTCGCCTTCAATGTTGCAGCACCACGTAACGCTGCAACATTCACACAAAAAGTCTGAGATCATTTCCATTAAACCATCCTCCATAAATGCACGCAGATCATGTATGATTTTCATTTATCTAGAATGATAAAAATGATTGACCAACAAAAATCAAGGAAAACAAACATACCTGTTGCAGCAGCAGCAGTTAATGTCATGATATCACCTGCAGAACGCACATTCACGGCAGAGTTCACAACAGATGCAAGGTGCTCACGCTCTGCCCCCATGGCCTCTGCTGCCTCCACGCATTGTGCAGCCACCAATGTTGCCGCTGAGGCCACTGCCATGTCAGTCTTTGCCATTTGCTCATCTTTCCCAGCCCCCGAAGAGGCAGCTGTTGCAGCCGCAATTGCAGCAATGGCAGCAGCAACCCCTGCCACAGATATCGCAGCATGAAGCTGCGCATTATGGGCTCGAGTCTCCTCCTTTTTCTTCTCCCTCCTGTCCTTCAACCACCTACCAACAGTCTTACCACCACCACCACCCGTTGTGGCGGCTGTGATGGCATTGCCACCAGGAGTTACCGCAGGTGCCCGGAATTGTGTGTTATGAGGGTTGTTGGATCGACAATACTGGCAAGGAGAATACATACGGATTATTAACTCATTATTTTCATCACTTTAGATTAACTATTGTAACCTAAAATTGGGTAAATTAATGCAGCAAGTGAAATTGATGGCTGATAATTAATCACGACAGAGACACATCGGTGATTATCTAAAATTATGGGGGCCAGTTGTTAGGATGTTTTGGACAAAAAAAAAAAAGTTGGGTCCATACACCATAAATTCGTTGTTGTGGTTATGTATTGTAACTAATCTAATTCATTCACTCACTAGGGGACCAGCGCCAGCCCGCGTTCTCTAAAAACAACCAACAAAGAAGGTCATCGTTGAATCTCAATAGAAAAGGACATGCAGGTCGTTATGCAATTTACCCACAGAACTAGCAATGGCAGTTTTTGACATTTTTGCTAAAACATAGACAAGGAAAGAAGGCCAGTTAACCTCTTACTCAATTTTTGCTACCTCTAGCTGTTGTTTTTCCATAGAAATAGAAAGCAAAGTATATTACCGGCGACATCAAAACAGCAGTATCATTGGAAAACTATATAGTTTTCTTCGGAACAAAGCAAAGTATAATACCGGCGACATCAAAACAGCAGTATCATTGCTTATATTATTTTAAAAAGAGAAACAGAACATTAGATACTCAGTGCCGATTGAGATTTTGTTTTTATTATTTTTGTATAGTTTTGATGTAAAATATAATTTTTAAAAAATAAAAAAATATATAATTTTAATATATTTACATTCAACAATCGATCGAATGTTCATAAACAGTCGCTCTCTCACTGTATATATATATATATATGTTAGCTTTGGTTAAGGAGAAAGCATGAGATGTGTTTCATAGATATGTTTCATGGGTGATCTAAAGTCAGTGGAACAGAAGTCCTGCTTTGTACCAAAAAAGAGCAAAAACAAACAGAGACCCACAAAAGCAAAGACAACAACTTTATTCAGACTTGTATAATTATATTACCCCAAAAATAGCAATAGATTTCATAATATTAATTAGCTCCGGCAAACTCTTAAAAAAATTACCTTGACATCATCCATTTCAGAAGGGGAAACAGGAGGGCTGTCCGTTAAGGAACCATTAAGAGGTCCACTGCTGTGGGAGAGTCTGCCTGAAGTGCGTGGAGATACCTCCTGCTGCATTAACAGACCCAAAGAGTTGTAAAATGGGCGTTACATTTTTTGAGATAGTTATAAGTAATGATCGCAGGGAGTCGTGACTGTGAAGGAAGGAGAGACAGAGCCTCTGCTCGCGTGTGTTTCAAGAGTAAAGAACGGGAAAATAAATAATTCAATCGATAGTCGGGGGTGTGACGGAACCAGAAAAAAAGAGGGAGTGTATAGGCCTCAAAGCAAGATCATTCTGAAATAAATTTTGCAAATCTGTTCGATATAAATAAACCAGAAACAAGATTTTATCAAAATAGATATAAAACCAGAGGGTCAAAAAAAGACGAAAGCAGAGTGGATTAGTATGTTATCAGGAGAGAAGAAAACAAAGACTCAAAGAGAGCCAAAAGGAAAGAAGAAAGAAATCTCACATATTGTCTTTACTCTCTCTCTCTCTCTCTCTCTCTGCGTGTGTTTGGTTAAATATATAAAATTAAACTCACCGACTGTGACATGATTCTTTCCAAGACCATCTGGGAAGTCTCAGAGGAAGCAAAAGAAAACGGGTTTCCAGAAACAGTAGCGCCACTCTCTTCCAACTCTCCAATAATATCCTCCTGTATCATACCACTAGCACCACATGGGTTGGTCTTGCTAGAGAAAACCATCTGTGGTGGAGCCAGGGCTTTTGATACCTCCAACGCTGACAAGCTCCATGAACGTGAAAGAAACTCCATGGGCTCACGTGGTGTTTCCGGTGGCCGGAAATGGGCCGGTTCCGGTCGCCATGGCTCTGCTATGGGTTTGTCCATTGGAAAGAGAAGAGCGCGCTTGTGTGTTTAGTGTTGGTGGTGTGTTAAGTGGGGGGTTCTTATTAAGGGACGTGGATGGTTGGGTTTGGGTGTTTTATAGAGGATGGTGGAGTGAGATGGCAGGTTTTTATGAATGTCCTTTTTAATTTTTAGAGGATTGGATATATATATATAAAATAACAACTTGAAAATATTTTTAGAGGATTGGATATATATATATAAAATAACAACTTGAAAATTAGTAATAAAGATAAAGAGGGAAAAGGGCAAGTTAGATTCTTTTTGCTCCCAACTGCAAGATATCTTCTAATTAATTTTTGCTTATAGAAATAAATTCTTCATTGATCAGATCTTAACTAAACTATCCACATAGAACAAGCATGCAATTTTCCTACATAACGAGGAGAGATTAGGTGCGAAGTAAGAGAGCTTTACTTTGTCGGGTCGTCTTAGTCAATGTCAATGACACTCTTGCTCTGATTACAAGGTTGCAAGTTCACTTCCTTATGTTACTGTTTTGCTGCGAAGGAAGAGATGTTACTCTCCATTTTTATCCAGTTGATCATTAAAAGCAATTACTGCCCGCGGAAAGAGACGAACTTACTTAAATGATTAAGAGATTGAATTTTTTTATAATTATTAAAAATTTATATAATTTTTTATTTTTAAATAAAACTCGTGCTTTAAGAGACTGTCTGGGGGAGCTGTTGCGTGCCATCCAACGCTGAGAAGTTTATGACGAAATTCAGTCCGATGCTCTGGTCAAACTCTAGCCGAGAGCTGGAGTTCATTTGTCGAGAGGAACATTATGAAGATCCTGCCCAGAACTCTCTTCAAGTTGTCATAATGTCTTGACGACGAAACTTCTACGGAGATTTAACAGAATATATAGCACCAAGGAGAAGATGAGAAGACTACATGATGGGATATATGTGTGAGAAAACTCAGTGCTAGTGCCCGTAAAGTTTATTTTGGATTTTGTTTGTGGTTCCTGAAATTTAAAACGTGTGACTCATCTGGTCCTTTGGGTGTAATAAATTATTTAGGCTAATAACTTGGTCTGTTTTTATATAAAAATATATGTTCTTTATTATATGTGACTTTTTTCTTATCTAAGGTAAGAAAATGGAAGCTTTTAAATGATATCAAAGGAATAGTTCTAGAGATTTGATTTGAAGATTTTGGCCGAATAAATTTAACTTGTTTTTAAGAATAAATTAAATTAAATTAAATTAAAAATATAAGTATAGACTAAGATCCCATTTTTTTTTTTTTTGAAAAATAAATTCTGGAAAAATAAATTATTTTTTAATGTTTGATAGTGTAATGGAAAATAAGTTAAAAGATGTTCTTCAGTGTTTGGTTATATAAAAAAAATGAGGTGAAAAATAATTTATTAATATTTTATTTTTTAAAAGTTTATTAAAATAATGAGGAACAAATCTTACAAATTAAAAAGTTGAATGAAAATAAAATTAAAAAAATATAATCTCATAAATTATCTCAAATAAAATAAATAATAATCAAAATAATAGAGATCAAATCTAAAAAATAAAAGATAAAGAAATTAAAATAATAATAATTAATATTTCATAAATTATTTCAAATAACATAAGTAATAATCAAAAGAATGATGACTAAATTTGATAGATAAAAAATTTCAATAAAAATATAATAAGAAAAAAGCAAATAACAATTATAAAAATGAGGACTAAAGTTAATATAAAAATTAAATTTTAAAAGATGAAATTGAAAGATAAATATTCAAAATATATATATATAAATATTCAAAATATTGAAAGATAAATTTCAATTAAAAGTTTGAGGATTAAATTTGATATAATCAATAAATAATATGATATTTTTAAATTTTTTATAATTTCTGAAAAGTGTTTTTCGTTTAAATTTTGTAGGAAAACACTATTCTAAAAACCATATCAATTTTTTTTTTAATTATAATTTTTTTTTGTTTTATATTAATTTTTGTTTTAATTATAATTTTTTTTTGTTAATGATAGATAAATACAAAAAAAAATTCCAAAAAATAAATATAGCCGAATCATTCTATTGTATAAACATGGATTTGAGAATTATGGTAAGGAGGTGGCCTAGAGGTCCGGAAACCACGCGACACAACAACGTGGCAGAGCCACCCCAGCGATAGACAGCTCACAGGAGGGACAATAGTAAAAAATGGATCAAGTTACAATTGTAAAAAAGCAGATCTAGAAATTAAGGGGTGGTTTTAAGAAGATACTAAATAAATTATAGTTGCATTGAAAATACAAAAACTAAATTAAATTTTGTAATCATCAAAACATCCAAACCGAACATGTTAATTTTACTGCTTATATGAATTAAAAATTCACGTAAATATTTTTTTTTAATTATTGGATTACAAGTTCTATGTTTTATTAATGTTTGAAAGTAACATCAGATCTTGAGTTCAAAACTTGAGAGCGCCATGTTTTCTTCCAAGTAAAAATAGGAAAACCAAGTTAATATGTTTCTATAGTCATTTGGTTACAAGTTACGAATTCAACTCCCCAAACACAGGCGAATTGTTTTTTTTTTTTTTTTTCAAATAAAAAAGGGGGGGACCCCTCCTCAGGCCCATGCGCTTGGTTGTTTTAGATAACCCCAGCTCAGCGTGGCTGGGGCTGGGTTCTTTTGCATCGTACCTTTTATTTTTATTTTGTTTTAGATTTTTTTATTTAATATAAAGGTTTTTATGAAATATTATCAAAGCCTTTTATTTAATGTAAAGGTTTTTATGAGATATTATCAAAGCCAATAAATTATTTTTTTATATTTTTATCATATAAAAATATATTTATATCTAGTAGATTTTATAACCTAAGATCATGAGTTTAGCGGACTAAATAAATATCAATCAAAGAATTAAATTAGAGTTTTTTAAGTTTAAAAAATTATAATGGATTTTTTTATTTTTTTTCTATTTTGCAATTCTATCATTTAGTGTAAGGTTTTCATTAAATTTTATCTTTTAATATAGGGTTAATAATAAATTATTTTTTATATTTTTATAGGGTTAATAATAAATTATTTTTTGTATTTTTTATCACATGATAATATATAAAAACATTATTTTGATCTAGTTGAATTCATAACCTGAATTATAAATTTAGCAACTTGACTAAATATTAATAAAATAATTGGGTTTGAATTTTTTAAGCTTAAGTCATTCATCATAGTTTAATAGCAAAGCCAAAAAAAATTGATAGTATAAATATTATTGTTTTATGATCCAAAATATTTGATTCATTTAATCATTATATCACTGTTATTTCATTATTTCATCACCATCATCACTTCATCATTTGATTATTGTTACCATCACATGTTATTATAAATGCACTATCATCACCATTTATTTTTATAAAATTTGTTTAAATACAAATATTTATACAAAACAAACACTTTTGTAGATTTTTTAAAAAAAAAACCATGCGACCAATTTTTATTAAAAGTTTCTTGCACAAAAATCTCTTATATGTGAAGTAGGACAACTAACTCATAACTCATTTTGAAAAATTCTTTTATAAAGCTAGGAGATTACAATGACTTCAATCCCTCTCTTAGAAAAAAAACTAGATTTGTTGTTTGGGTTATATAGTTGGTCAAGCTAATTTTTTTACTAGCATAAAAAAAAATGATTAGGTGATACAAATATTTTTAGAGAAGTGAAAAAAATTCAAAACTTGATCATTAATTCGACTAAGTTTAATAATTTCATTTAATCTAATGGTATGATTAAAAACATCATGTAACAATAGTAAATAAATAGAGGTAAACAAAAAAATTAACAATTAGTAAATGCAAAAAATAAACACTTGGCAATATTTTAGAAGGATATCCTCTCATTATTCTTAAAAAAATTTCATATTCTATTTGATAAAAAAACAAAAAAATAAACAAGAATGTGACATCTCATTAAAAAGAAAAATGAACAAAAATTCAAAGCTCAATTCCTAACAAATAAAATGTTAAAGGATCAAATTATATATATAAAAATCAATTTAAAAAAAATAAAAAAACTTGAGTCAACTTGCCAAATTAGTAACCCAGTTATGAGATCAAAATAACCTCATAAAAAGACATTAAATAAAACCATGAAGTTCAATTCATGAACTAACTAAAATATTGAAAGGAAAAATTGAAAATGAATGAAAAAAACATTTGAGTCAACACGAGTTAACCCACTAAGCTCGTGATCTAAAATACCAAAATATGATATTAGAATAACCCTATTGAAAGAAATGTGCGAAAAGATCATAACTTGAAATCCCCAATCAATCCAATATTTAAGGTTGAAATTGAAAAAAATTTAATTTTTATAAAAAATCTAAAAAAACCAACACCTTTTATTTTTGGTAGAGCAACATAAATCTCATGAATAGTAGAAAGAGAAAAGGAAGAACAAGGAAAAAAACAAGAATGAGTTGTTACTTACCACCTAATGTCAAGTTAACCTGTTTATTTTTTTTTAATCCATTATATTTGTTTTAGTTATAATTTTAATTCTTTAACTTTTAATTTTTTAATATATATATTTTATATTTTTTTCAAATTAAGCACCAAATTTTTCTCACATCGTTGCAAGAACTCCATATCTAGACATCCAAGTTAACATGAATGTTTACCCTAACCCACCATATTTATTTTGGTTTTTTAACTTTTAATTGTTAAGGATAAAAATAATTTTATTTTCTTAAATATAGTGTTAGAATTTTCTCATCACTTTGTGAGAACCCCGTAGCTAGGCATCTAAAATGGAATACCAAATCAAATCTTAAATAAAATCAACATAAAAATATCAAATTAGAAAAAAAAAATTAAATCATAAAAAAACTCTCTTTAATCATATAAATCAGTCTCTTATGTTAACTAACAAAAAGAACTTAATACTTATTTAAACTTTTAAATTTGATCTTTAAATTTTTAATTTTTATAAATTAATAAAATTAAATATTATTTTATCAAATACGCCTCAACTGACTAATAAAATATACTCTAATAATAGGAGGCTCCTATATACACACCATAATTAATACCAAAACAACGCAACATTAAAAAAAAAAAATTGAGATATCAAAATGAAAAAAAAAAAGGTTAAAAAAAAAGATTTTGGGAATCTATAGTGAAATCTTTCCTGCGACACAGTAAAACACTAACACTTTTTTTTAAAAATTCTAGTTGATAATGCCAAGTAATAGCATGAAAGTTAAACTAGTCGAGGAAGAACAGGACTTTCCTTCTTTTTTTTTCCTTTTCTTTTCTCGCTTTTCTCTATCTCTCTGTCTTTTTGTTTCAGCTGTGAGTTGTGATCGGAAATCAAAGTGAAGGGGAGGGAAAGATGTCATGAAAGGACTTGCGGACAAGGTGTGTGCCCAACAGAGCAGCAGCAGCAGGACGTACATTCTGGAATTTAAATCACACGGAAAGATTTGGTTCCCCCTTCAACGATATCCCTTGCCACTTTTTCCTTCTCATCGGATGCCATGGGTCTCTCAAGTCTCGGTACAATAAATAAAAAACACTTGCACTTTTACAATATGTTAATTTGATTTATTTTTTTTTCAATCTGGGTAACGCATTTGCCTTAACTGGGCAACCCGCTCCAGATCACCGGAGAATTTAATCCCTGCTCCTTATCTGAGAGATATATCGGACCTGTCCAAGCCTTTCTTTCAAATATTTATTACTGTAAAAGAGTAAACAACTCTGCAAAACAATCGTTCTGTAGGTTTAAACAGTTTTTCAAGGCTCTCAAATATACACAATCAAGCTGTAATAAGACTGTAACAGGAATTATATTTATTCCACATATTTCTTTAGCAAGCGAACAGAAAAATATCTGTAAAGGTAACAAAAGACTTGAATCTCATCGGGATTAACCTGGAA
The DNA here is from genome assembly GCF_000495115.2 of Populus euphratica. Lineage (NCBI taxonomy): Eukaryota > Viridiplantae > Streptophyta > Magnoliopsida > Malpighiales > Salicaceae > Populus > Populus euphratica. The sequence continues at coordinate 1,287,588 of NW_011499884.1, forward strand.
CATCTATCAGTTTTTTGTTCTTTTTTTTTGTCGCGTAACATGTTGGGACTTGAGAGTTGAATTGTACATGCATTTGACTAAATCTGTAAGAAATGCAAAAACACTATTTAAAGCTCCCTGGTCAGCAGCATTTTCACCCCCTCTGCGTGGCAGTGCTTCGATTATTTCTATGTTACTTCACGCAGTGATCTTACCAATAAATCATCTATACGTGCAAACCGTCAATTGTGTCTTTAAATGAGACCGAACCAAATGGAATAATATTCGAATCTAATCAAATAATACTCTTCCTGAGGCAAAAGCACGAGATTTCTCATAGAAGGATAGAAGCCCCTTCCCCAATCATTTGCATGAACAGATAACTAGATATGGCCAGGGGCGCCCAAGCACCATACGTGTACAAAGAACACCTCCCGCTTCAATTGACAGGTACAAGTCTAGCCACCAATCAGGAACGCCTTATTTATCACCGAAAAATAAAATTAACTGAATTAAAGAAGATAATTACAAAAAAGGAAAAAAAGATTAATTTGAAAGATCAAAAGAAAATCAAGCCATTCTCTCTCTTTTCTTAAATCAAGTTGTTCTCTCTCTTTTCTTCGTCACCTTTGCAGCTTACCGGCAATCTAGCCTTCGTCACTCCCTCTTTCCACTCACCCACCCTCGACCTCGAAGAAAGTGGAGAAATTGAGAACATGAATTCAAGAATAAGATGGAAAACAAAAAAGGGAAAGGGGAAAAATAATTATGGAGAGATATCACAACGGCAGAAGCAGGGGGATGGTGGCCAGTAGACCCTCCTCCGTAGGGACCTGAATTGCACCTGTGAACTGTATCCATGCGGAGTAATTAATGAAACGAGGGACTGTAGATTCAATATAACGGTGAATTTTGTCAAAAATCATTGGATGAGATAGAACTTTTCCTGTGAATCATACTCTCATTCTAATAGGACGTGTTTGTTATTAAATTTTAAAAATATTTAAATTTAAATTTAAATTTAAATTTTTTATTTTAAAATTATTTTAATGTATTATTATTAAAATTAAAATTTAAAAATAAAAAATATTATTTAAATATATATTATTTAAAAATTATGCTATAAAATAGCTCTCTCGTAACAAGTGGGATGGGATGTGGGTCAACCATGTGATGTGTCATTGACCCACGTATTTATTGTGAATAAAATGTCATGCTAATTCTATTTAATATTGTCAGGCAGCCTCTCTCTTTCTCTTTTTTTTTTTTATGTATTTTTTGTTTTTGTCTTTTAAAAATGTTTTAAAAAATAAAATAAAAATATTATTTTATTACATTCCCTAACAAAAATTATTTTAAAAAATAATAACAATAACATTCCCAAACAAGTTAATCCAGCAAACACTTATCATCCTTTAAGATATTTCAAAAAATATATTTCTAGTCCTAAGCTATTTAACCTGGGAGCTTTCACTAAGGCGAGTACTTCTGATATTGAGAGCTGATCAATTGCATACAAATTGAGTTCTGTCCCTGCAACCATATCCTTTACGGCTGTTGCTGGAAGAGGCATCCACTGAGCTCGGTTCAAGGTGGCTGTAATGGCGAAACAATTAAGGAGCTGGAGCTGGGAGGGGGGTCGTCGTGCTCTATGAAAATAAACTTACCCTGCAATCAGTGCTTGATAACTGTAACGAATCTTTCATTCCAATTATTAACGAGCGATTGTTTTGCTTGTAGCGGTGGTTATGGGCATCCAGTCGTATGCGGGCATATGACATAGGCCGTACATGCTCTTAAATGCCTGCGTCCCCAAGTGAGATGAGAGATTGATGATGGCTGCATGAATGGCCATGATAAGATTCGATAGGATCGTCCAGGAGAAGTTATCTAAGGTGTGGGCTCCCAAACGCCGGTAGGGATCGATTTATTTTCGCTTTGATCCTCTTAATTCTCAATCGATAAACTTTTGGCCCCTCAAGGTTTTGAACATTTGTTTTTTGTTCAAAAATTTATTTATTTTTTATTATTTATTTATTTTTAATTTGAGAAAGAAGAGAGAGTGGTTGGATTTCAGTTAAAAAAAATCTTGATCGATACTCATTTTATTAATGAATAAAATTGATTTTGATATTAAACTCCATTCAATGAAAAAAGTTTTATCTATGTGTTATTTATGCTAGTAATTACATAAGATGGTAGATATCAGATTATAAAGTTTTTTATTTTATTTCGAGTTGATTTTAAAATTGAGCTATTTATTTTTGGTTATTTAGGGCCATTAATAGCTTTGTAAGGAGTATAAGGTCTCTTGGATAAAAAAACAAAAGTTTGAAATTGAGTTTTTTAACCAAAAAAACCCATGACTTGATATTTTGATGACCTTACTATTTCCTGAAATTAGAATAGTAGATAGTAGGTAGCTTGCTTATTTTTCTTTCAAAAAAATAACGGGCAAATGAAAAATTATATACCCTTTAAAAATAAAAAAAGTTAGTCCAATATGCAAGTTTGAGGTTAGGCTTATTTGTTAGAGTTTTGTTTTTCCTTTAATTTTATAATTTGATGTTGAGTTTTTTTATTGAATTTTTTATTGGCTATCTTTTCTTTAATTTAAAAAAATTCTTATTATATTTTTTTAATAGAATATGATTTAATTTATACCTAATTTGCGAATAAGAATTCAATATTTTAATCGAGTCTTTAACCCATTTTCCAAAATTACACACACGCAAATGTCTATTTCTCGACTTTTGATTTTAATCTTCGGCTAAATATCATTTAGTTTTATTTGGTTTTCACATAAAATGAAAATATTTTTTTTAATATATGTAACCTTATATATGATATATATATATATGATTTGATTATTTTTGTTTATTAATATTTTTTTAAAATATATCTATATATATTTTATTTGATTATTTTTATACATGTGTTTATTTCTATTATCATTTAATAAAATAAAAATATCATTATAATCATATTAAACATAATAAATTATATCACCCATGTTGCAAGATTATATATTTTAATTTATAACTTTCTCTTAATTTTTTCTGTTTTTTAAATTATTGTTAATTAATTTTTTTATTTTACTTATCAACATGTATAATTATTAATTTATCTAATTAAATACATAAATATAAATATAAAATTTTTAATTTACAAATAGAATTTTTTATATAAAGAAAATGTTAAAAAAGCTTATATATTTTTGTTTTTGAAAAAAAAATAGTAAGATACAAGAGATGTGGCGTTATAAGAAATAAGTGTGGAAAAATCACCAATAAAAGAGGCCTTGGCCCCGCAACCTAAATAAAAAAACATAAATGAAAAATACACCTTAAAATATTCTCTCTCCTCCCTAGGCGTTAAAAACAAAAATAATAAAATAATAAATAGAAGAAAAGTGTACACTCTTGCTGGTTTCGAGTGGAATTTTCACCATCACATTCCTTAAATTTTGCAAATCCCCATCCCCGAAAGACATCCACTTCACGTGGACCAATACTCCGCAGATGAAAGCCACGTAGGATGGTTGTGCTGGAGCCACGGAGGTACGGAGGTGACAACTGCAGGTGAAGCAGGTGATTGTGTTTCTATCTTCGGCGGAGAGCCTCTGGAGCCTGACTTTCTCGGAGCCTGACAAACGAACACAGAGGGAGACAGTCCTGACAAAACTAACATCCCTCTTCATCTCAGCAGGGAATCTCTTTATTTATTTTTAATGGCAGAGGGTACTTCCTGTATTATCATGTTACCGTGCTCTGCTACTGTGCGCGTGGTGGCGTGCCTGGCTACGTCATCATCTCATCCTGTTTTTGTGATTTCTTTCATATTCTCTCTTGAACGAGACCGCAAGTTGTGCTAGTTAAAAAGAACAAAAAAAGAAACACAACAGGCTTTTTCTCCTTTTCTTTTCGAGTCTTTCGATCTTCTGTTTCTTCCCCGTGAATGAGGACAAGCAGGAGAGACTCGAATGCCTGCTTTTCTCATTTTACCATTTTATCCTTGCCAGGTTGATTTTTCATTCTCTGAACATGTACAGTATTAATTTAAGCTTTTTTTCTCAAGCCAATTCGGTACCATAATGTTTACATCAATCACATCCGCATGTAGTTGTCCATGCTGCGTCATAACATAAACATTTTCTTCTTAATTCTTTTTTCTCGTCTCTCTCTAGTTTCTAGGGAGAGAAAATCCTTTAAAAAAAAAAAAAATCCTCTAATCTAGGGTTTAATCCCTTCGTCCAGGGAGGTGGCCATCCCCCTACTTTCCAACTCTTTCCTTTGTGAAGGCTCCTTGGATTGATGTTGATTTTGTTATATTTGTTTACAATATCTATTAATATCCTTGCTTTATCAACGGATATGGTGTTTAAAGAAAAGAATTAGATGCTAGTTTTGCAGTTGAGAAGTGGATTTATTGTGGGTTTTAAGGGTTTGTGGTTATTATTATGGAGAGTGGTGGCCAGAGTCCTTTTGATTGCTTTTCAACGGCAGATATGGAGAGGTGCTAGGTGGAGACAGGAGTGGATTGTTTAGAAGCACTAGTGTTCGTATTTGAGCACGAGATCTGATGTATTTCAGCTGATTTGTGGTGCTTTTGCCGGTTCAGATCTTTTAAAACTAAGCATCTATGACAACAAAGTGAAGCACAGAGCCCACAAGTTTCGTGGTAAGCTAGGAATTGTGACTAACCTCTGACGAGGATAGCTCCTCTCCTCCCGAGAAGACTATATTTAGAATGTTCCCGGCGGATGGAGGAAAAAAACAATATTAAAATGTATCAATGGAGACCTTTTTTTTTTGTTCCCAAGTCAGATGAATGTCTCTCGTCTGTAACAGTGAACTGTCCTAGTTTTGAGTTGATTTTTATTGACTTCCAGCTTTGTAAATTGGATACTAGATCCGCCATTAATTATAAAATCTCATTCTTGTTCAAGTAATATTTCGAAATAACATTATTTTACATCAAACACAACGGAGCTGAACCCAATAATTCACAGAGAGTCCTACGATGGTCAAAGAAGTGGGGCTATGCAATGAATCACTAGAGAATGAATGCACTTAATTTTGTTTATCAAAATCCCAACTATCTGTTGGTTAAGACTGGAATGAACAGAAGGCGAATGAGAAACTTAATATATCCAGAATCTTGACAATCAGTACATTGAGGTTTGTGTCGGACTTCGATTGCACAGGGAAGATAAAAATGTTTAATGGCCATGGTTCTTTCTTTAATACTATAGTACGCACGTATTACATGTAATTGTTGATCCTGTCCCCAGGAGAACATGGGCTATCTTCACTTTATAATAACTCGAGACCTGGCAATTAGGCATTTCATTATGCAAATACAATAACATTTCTCATCTATAAGGTGGCTTCCAGTGCGCTAATCCGCTAATTAATGAAATTAAAGTTGCCCTCTTTGCCAAAAGTTGGTTGCGGTCCAATCGCAATTAATAGAAAACTTTTGCTAAAAACAATAATTAACAATTAAACTCGCTGCTATGAAATTTTTTTTTTAACAGAATATGAACCAAAGAAATAAAAGTTTTCAATCGGACAGTTTCATATTTCATTCAATACATTTTTCAATACCCGTTGCAATGACAGGAACAATGGCGCCGGCGAACTAGAAAATAAATAAATATCGTGATGTGTAAATTTAGTAAGGCAGTGTCTTTTTAACGTTAATTATATTTATTGTCTTTATATCAATTACTAAATTTAGTTTTGGAGGGGATCACTGGAGACAGGATCTTGCGTTCCGGATTGACATAGTGATTCCATTACCGGGAAGATGAGAGACGAGATGTCGTCTTTAGTTTTGCTGCATGCGTTGTAAATTAAATTGGTAGGGGTGCTAAGAGGATTGTTAAGGAAGCTAGCTAAAATTGACCAACGGTGCACCGATGTCTTGTCTTGGATGATGAATTTGTTTTTCTTGCTATTGAGATGGGATTTATTGTTTAAAATTAATTATTATAAAAAACAATTTACTGATCGAAACGAAATCCCTGTGCATATGTCGAAGGAAATTTTTCTAAAACACAATTCCTATATACAATATAACCTTGATTAAATAAAATTTTTTATTGGTTCTTTCTCATATCAATGTGCTAAATTAATAATTTACTAATTTTATAAAATAATAAATTAAAAAAACATAAGTCTCACTTAATATACATAACTTAATAATCTCTTTATATATAAGAATTATATATGTGTGTGTGTAATTCGATTGAGACACCTTTATACATAGAACCTCATCTCTAATTTTTTAATGAATTAAAATTATATAATATGATTAATTATTGCTTTCAGAGTATTTTTGTGCAAAGACAGACTCTAGTATATAATTATTATTTTCAACTTTTTCTTGTTAAATAATTATATAAATTATATCTTTAAACCTCATTTAATAACTTAAATTATTGTATTAAATATGTTATTTAATATGATATTAGAGTTTTATTGATTAAATGGTTATGAGTTTAAATTTTACTACACTTATTTAATTTGGTAAAAATTAACCATAACATAGTGTGAGTCTATGAAAATTTTAAAATAAAAGAATTTTCAGTTGAAGATATATGTTAAAAAATTATATAAATCATAAATTAAAGTTTTATCTAACAATTTAAGTTATTGGGTTGAGATGGTTTTTTAATATTTTTTTATTTCATTTCCAGTAATATTTTCAATAATTTGTTTATCACTCAACAGCTTTAGAGAAGATTTCTTTGCAAATTTGAGATGGCAAGCTACGGTTAAGATACTATATGTTTTTTTTTTTTTATGTTTTTATTTGACTTAGTATTCATAAAGTATAATAATTAAGTATACAACAAATATAATCTTAATTTTAAAAAATGAATAAATACATTATTTCTATTTAAGAAGACTAATTACATGGACTTGTTTTGGCTAAACAAATACATAGAATAACAATAATTCATAATTAGTATTGGTGTAATTACAATACATAATAAATGTATTAACTTCAATGTTTGGGGAAAAAAACAAGGACTACGTACCTTTATAAATTATTATTTTTATAATTAATACATAAACCAATAAATTATCAATTTATTGATTAAATAATATTTCAATTAATTAATAAATTTTTATGGTGTCAAAAATATTAATTTATTGAGGTTTAACAGTTCTCTTCTCGAATGTGTATATCATTTTAAAAAAGTTCTTTGATTTGGACATGTAAAATGAGAGCCTATCCGCAAATATGACATGTAGTCTACCTGAAATTATCCATGCAGTTGCTATTTGTGGAAAGGTCCAGCTCCTCCAAAAGTTGAGTCCTTTGCTTGGCTAACTGTTCTTGGGAACCTCGGTACTGTATATTATATTCATAGGAAAGGTGTTATTGATGTCGGAAGGTTTGGATTTTATAGCGTCGTATTTTTATGATCAAGAAAAACAACTGGATAATAGCTGTTCTCGAGTCCTTTGCTTTGCTTTGTTATTGTGATGAAGAAACTGTATCTCATTTGTTGATTCACCAACGTCGGAAGGTTTGGATTTTTTGTGGCGGGGTTAATTTGTGTGGGCAGATCCTAATCCCATTGATGGAATCTTCCAGCGGTGGAGTTTCTATGCTCATGGAGAAATGCAAAGAAGGATACGGTCTCTTATTTTGCATGCTATGCCTTGGTCTGTTTGGCTGGCTAGGAATAATTGTATCTTCGATGATTTTGTGCTGGATTGAGATCGCATTTATGCTCTAGTTTTCCACAGGGTAGCTTTTTGGGCTCAATACCTTGATATTGACCGGTTTGTTCATTCCGGTGATGATCTGTTGCGGAGCTCTGCGGTATTCATCTTTGGTCCAACACAGTGAGAATCCGTCCTGCGGTCGTGCAAGAACAACATCTTCAAATGAAATACCGATGGGTCTTTGATTGGGAAGCCGGGGGCCTATCTGGGACAGATGATGGTGTTTTTAGATTCCTCTAACACTATTCGTTGGATTGGTAAGCTGGATGTTAGCAAGCCATGGCGTTTACAGAACAAGTTTTTATGTTATCTGTTTTCCTTGGTGAGGAGTCGCCGATCAGTTACTTTAATGCATATATATATATATATATATTGGTATAAGCTTTAATGCATATTGTTAGAGAAGGGAATGCCCGAGTGGATCAGTTATCTAAAAGTAGTCTTGACAGACATCCAGAATTTTTAGCGGTTATAACATGTTGACGTTGTTTTAGCTTCTCTAGCCACCTTCTGATGGCTCTTGGATTTTTATTTTTTAATTGTTTTGGATATTTTATTTAATTAAAAATATATTAAAATATTTTTTTTAATTATTGATACTAGCACATGAAAAATATTATAAATTAATAATAAAATAAAATTTTAATATTTTTTAAAACAAAAAATACTTTTAAAAATATTCAAAAGCAAAAGCAAAAATACTCCCATATACACTCTCAGGGAGAGTTTGGCCCTCGTCAACTGGAGTTTTGCATATTTTGTTTTTTAAAAATATTTTTTATTTATAAATTATTTTAATATATTGATGTTAAAAATAAATTTTTTGAAATAAAATAAAATAATTATTTTAAAACATTTTTTTTTTAAAAACAACCTTTACTATTGTTCCAATCATCATTTAATACATCTTGTCTTTCATTAAAAAACAAAAGAAATGAAATGTTGTATATTTTGTTTCTTGCTCGGTCCATGTTCAATGAAGGTACCTTATCCGGTCACCCTAAAATAAATGAAGGTGGTCAAAAGGTGACATTGTCGGCTAATGTATACAACTATACTATAATAGTGATTCTGGTTGTAATTCTAATTGTGCAGAACCAATGATTATATACTTGTGTTTCCGTGGATTGTTCATTTACACCTCTGTGTTTATAAATTAATAAATTAATTCTTGCACCTTTTGAATTTATTTACTTGCCTACTGTGTTCTCTAATCTATCTAATTAATCCAATAGTTAACTTCAAATGGCATTTTAAATATAATTTCCATTGCTATATATTTGTTGTTGATTTATTTTTTAATTTTAGTGGCAATTGTGGTATTTTTTTATATATACAAAGGCATTAATTTTCAAATGAAATTAAATTGGTAAAGATATCTTTAAGTTAAATAAATGCCTTAAAACTTTAAACATGTATAATAAAGACAACTGCTGAGAATGGTATTATAATGTGTATTTACAATGATATTTGTCTCAAATATTGGTATAAATACGGAATAACTGCTATGAATTTTGATTTTGTAGCAATACTTGTATTAATTCTCGATTCTACTATACATGCATACAGATTTTATCTTCTCGATTCTACTATACATGCATACAGATAAAATGTTATTAAATATTTTTTATTTATTTTTGAGAAGGTTTTTTTATATTTATATAGGCCAATATTACCAAATAAATTGTCTATTAAAAAATTGATAAATTATTTAGAAAAAAAACCCAATACAATTTATCAGAGATATAGAAACTAGATGAATATAAAAAAATCATTTCATGATAGAAAATATTTAACTAATATGTAATTAGCATGTACAGTTCGTGTAACTTTTGAGCTAACCAAAAGAATTCAAAGAACACCAAGATAAATTGAATAAACTCAAAGAATATATAAGAATTAATTGGTCAAATTTTAGAATATAAAAATAAAAATGAATAACTAGCATAAACACAAGTTGTCATGGTTTAATTTGCTGGGGGAGATAATAAGAATATTCTGTGAGAAACCTTGGTAATGATGTTTATATATAAAGAATTAAAGGATACATATTGCTTGAGATTATTATCCAAAAAAAAAAACAAAACAAAAGAGTTGAGATTCATACAAGAATCGGGACATTATTTTTCCCGTTTCTTCTCCAATATATTATGGATTGTGAGTTTTTTGCGTATAGAACCCGTCAGACGAAAAGGGAAGATAAAAAATCATCATCGTTTCATCCAAGAACACCGGGACAATCATTCCAAGAAAAGAAAGTAAGAAGAGAGAAGCTTAGGACAATCATGTGTAAATTGTGCAGGAAAGCCTGAAAGCTTGCAATCTATGGAACCAGGGAGTATCTCTAGTAAGTTTTAGCCTGAAAGAATGTGTCCGGCAGCGGCATATTGGGCTTTTTGGCAGCCGTAGCTATTCTATTATTTTTCCTTCTTTTGTCCTGAAAGTCAATGAATTCGTGAATCATGATAGGTTTTTATGATTGATAGCCATGTCCGTAAGAAAATATAGCCACTCATCAAATTCCTTCTCATCTAATACCGGGAGACAGGGACACTAGGTCTCAGGGTGAGACGGGGAGGAGATTGAAGTGAGGGGGTACCTCGGTTGGGAGGACAGAAGTATCTCATTATCAACATTAAACATGATACTGCAAGCACCTCCTTGTAACCCTAGGTGGATGGCTCTATTTTTTCTCATTGGCCGAAGCGACCATTTTCCCCGGAGTTCTGATCATGACCTTTGAGTCAAATCCCGCAGGCGAAAGTGACCTTTCCCCTACATTTTGTCTCCATCAGCGTTATTGCTACAATATAACTCGAACCATATTATTGATGCTACATAATTTAACAGTCCTGTATCCGGAATCAATAATTTAATCCGAACAGGAAACTTTGATTTTTAATTGGTTCGTGTCTCCGAATATATCATGCCAGGCTGATTTTGCGAATAAATAACAGTTCGAGATAGATTGAACTATTTAGAGAGATCGAGTTGTTTAGAACTTCTTTAAATAGCAGTTCGAAAGAAGAATGAAAAGCAATTTTAAACTACAATATTAGACACGGCACTTTTGGCGACGGCGATTGTATACATCCAATTGTGGGCTAGCTATTGCAAGTTAATTATCAACAAATGGCAAGGAATTAAAGCAGATATGATGAGATGGGTCAGCATCAGTACAGATCCAGATAAGTCAGCTGGAAGAACTGGAGGATCGAGAAGATTAATAGGAGATTAAAACCCACTACCAACTGGACGGTGACATGAACCATTGAATTTGCTTCACAGAATACTATGTTTAGAGGGAGCTTTTTCTCGTGGATGACAGGTAGTCCCTACCAGTTTAATTTGGTGAAAGTGAAATTCAAACATCCAGCATAAGATCGCCCACTCCGAGCAAAATATCCACCATCCCTAATTTCAAACACGGCATCAGTGGAATATTTTATCATCAATGTACCCCCAAGATGCTGCTCGGCAACCATTCTCACTATGCACATTATGGGAGCCTTAAAAATGATAGTCTTATGAGATGACATGCCATTTGTGCCACATGTTCTACCCCGAAATCGAGCACACTTCAGCTTCCATGGATCGATGCACTTATCTATCGAGTATTTAAGCCCGTAAATGGAATCGAATTCTGATTCACGTAGCAGTTAGATTCTAACGAGAACCCATTTGGTTAGTTTTGGGTTATTTTTAATTTTCACTTTTTTTTATTGTTTATTAACTTTTGTAATTCTTAATTTTTTTATTAAATGCACGTATAAATTCTTTAGCTCGTGGTAAAGATTTTATTGATGGTAAAAAAAGTTAACAACATCAGTATTTTTTAAAAAAGTTACATCTTGTAGTTTATCGCGTGAAATCAAACCAAGTTCCCCCTGTTATAAAATTTGGATCGAACTCTCAAAATCTTAATTTCAAAGCCCCCTCGTTTGTTAGGTTCTACTTTCATTTTATTTTATGAAGAATAAAAGAAAATCTTAAAGTTTTTAAGCACTAAAATAAAAGAACATATAAATTTTGATAATTAATGGGCGCAAACCCACCAAATGACCATACCAATTTGTTTTTCTTAATTAAACGTGTCCTCTTAGCTTCCACTAATCATTATACTTAACGCTTTAATGGCTGAAGGGAAGGAAAAAAGGTTACAGGCTTAAGCACTAAAGGCAATGAATCCCTTGAATGGCATCATATGCTTGCAAATTTGCAATGATTAAAAGAAGTTGAAATTTCAAGGAAGATTATCACGGGGCTTGTTAATTAGATCAGAGATTGGCTACCACCGACAGAGCGCCTCAGTGCATTTAGGTAAAGTTATGGAAACTACAATCAAGGATGCGACTTCCACTGCTGTCACATAAATGAGCTAAAAAACATGGACATCTCAGCTCCAATTTCCAAAGGCACTACTGATAGACCACCACATTTACCAAGATTTTGATGGGAAGGCTGTAGGGGCCGCGGCATCCAATCTAATCAAGCACACAAGGGTAAACACTGGAATAAGTTAAGAAATTACAGTAGAGAGAAGTAAGTGCAGAGAGAAAACCATAAGAAAAGGGCTGCAACTAGCCATCCAGTGAAAAACCAGAGGGCCCTTTGTAAGTTTCGACGAGATGCCTCCACCATTCTGAGGACCTTGAAACAAGGAGGAAAGCTTTTTGTTTGAAACAAAAACCGAGGAATCAAAAGGCAGAGATTCAAGGAAGGCAAAAGCGGCAATAATTCACACACACACAAACCAAAGATTAGAGTCAGGAAGTGTACTGGCAGTACTATAAAAACACATCCGTTACCTAAGTTGGATGTTTTGTTTGTAGTAATGGTTTTAAAAATGTTATTTTAATATATTAAAATATTTTTTATAATAAGCACTTGATATAAAAAGAGCAATGACAGGATCTTCCTCTTGGATGCTTTCTCAGGCAATCAATTACGTTAAGTTAAAAATATAAAAAACACTGTTCGCTGCTTAGGGTCCAATCTATGTAGGCTGAAAAAAATAGTAGCCTATACTGGGGGGCCGTACGTCCGCTGGCAGGGAGGCGCCGTACTAAATGACTCGTGTCATTAGCTGGAGGGCCGGGGACTTATTATTACGTACCTGTACTGGAAATATTTTATATGATGGGACATTTTAGCTGCTGGAATATATAGGTTAGCTTTTTAGGCGTTTACGGGGTATGGAGTTTCATGGTGGTTCGATCAAGCGTGTTTGATTTTTTTTTTGGTTTAAACATATATTAAAATATTTTTTAAAAAATTATTATATCGAATTTATTAAAAAATATTTAAAATAATATTTATTTTTGTATAAAAAATCTTTTAAAATACATCCAAATATCAGAACATAATACTAAACAGCCTCGTGGAAAAAAGTACATAATAGAATTAATAACCCTCTGATTCTAAATTAAAGAAATTAAAGTGTTAAAGATGTAGAAATGAATTTTTTAGCGATGGCTAAAGAAAGAACTGGACCGTTGAACCAGGTGGCTAAATACACAGAGCAGGAGCAACCATAAAAGAAAGCAGAGTTACCCGAAGGACCAAACAACCTACCAAGGCAACATCATTCGAGGCCCATAAAGATGCTCGACCAAACCCAGCACTACTCTCAAGGGTAAGTTGGGCTGTGGCTATCTATCCCCGCGTTAGTAGCCCATAAAGAGAAGGCTTGATGAGCCGTAGTTGCGTTCAATTTCTTATGTGGGAAATATCACATCAACCGTTGAAAATGTTTTGTTAGGAGCTTTCGGTAATTGATTTTGGAGTTGTATTTGTTTGAAAATATAATGATGATTGTTTTTTAAAATAATTTTTAATATATATTATTTTAAAAAATACTTTTAAAACACAAAAACTCAGCACTTTTGTTTTATGAAGGTTGGATGGTCGGTGCGTTCGGGTGTCTCAGATTGCTATAAACAGACAAATATAATCAAACTATGGGTACATCCAAGTATATGAAGCCACTACTGTAGCACATGCCGCAGCAGACAATGTCCCCTCTACATGAATTCAGTATAGCTCAGTAACTCAGACATATCTCCGCGCCAAATCTAGCTCTCCTCTTCATCCTATATGTGAGAATACAAAGCTATCTGCCCCTCGTCCCCTGATGCATCTATAAAGGCTAAAGTTATAGATAAATGTCGCCGAGTATATTAGGCATCAGAAACAATAATTTCTCCATAATAACAAGCCACAACCATTGAGCATATGCCTTACTAGTTCTACATCCAGTCAAATCATACACAGCAACATAATCAATGCCATCAGCCAATGGAACCTTTCTTGCAGAATCGAAGAAGCTGCAAAAGGGGAGAGGCGACACTCGAATGTTAAACATAGGGGCACTAGCATCACAAAACTGATTGCAGTATAGAATATGCAACGTGAAAGATACATGCTCTCACAATCATGGACTTTAACAGGCCTTTTCGGCCATCCAGTAACTTCAAAACCAGAAAGCATGCTTCTTCTAAATTAGGCTGGAAAAAAGGAAACATTTGCTTAAGCTGGCATTCTAACCACATTAGGTAGATCTTGCATCCCAATGAAAAGTTCACGAGCTGGATCATGGCTTGGGTATTACACGGCCAGAGAATGAATTTCCATATAGAAATAGATATAGATTCAAAATTGAGTGTGTCTACGCAGACAGTTCAAATTTCCTATGGAATTTTAAATGCCTGGGTCGACACAACCTTGGGGATTCTTCCACAACAGTATGGTCATATGCCTTCAAGAAACATATTGAGATGTACAGGAACAAACAACCACCGCTTATGTTGGAAAATTCTAGCAAAAAACTCAGGATGCAAGCTTTATTGATATGGATATTTATCGAACACTTTAAAACTCCAAAATGTGAGAGGACCATAAATGAAAGATAAATTAGAGTTAGATGGCTAAAAACTATGATGGTAAAGAAGAAATATTTATCACTAAGCAAGACATGGCATTGCATAATCCTTGGAGAAATTGCAAAGAATGTTAAGAACATAAGCAGCCAGATACTGGCTTCACTTGACAGCCTCACCTTGATTCCTACTATTGTCAACCGAAGCTGATTTGTTCGACACTGAAATACCAAGGTTTCGGCAATCCATTCCAATTGCACCTTGTTCAAATCAAGAAACAAAACCAGGTAAATATTTTCAAAACAAATTATCAATTCCAGAAATATTTAATGAGATTGAAAATTCTTTTATACACAGAGGTTATATATTTCGCAAGTTATGCAGAGTCTCTTACAATCTTTGTAACAAGGAAAGGCAGAGACATTAAGAAGGTTATTATAACCCTCTGCACATGCGCAACTGTAAGTAAATGTAGATGTCTTGTTGCAGGAGCCACCTCCACAATTAGTCCAAAAGCACGCTACAATAATAAATAGACCAAAAGCCTAAGATTGCATCAAGAGAGTAACAAGCGACATTGTGCGGTTTTGGTAGTAATAAGGCTTACGATCGAAAATCGACTCATTATCCTTGCTTGCTTTCCCTTGGACAGGTGCGGGTGCTGCAATGCATGAGACGTTCAAGGTACCTAAGGAAATAAGGATCAGATAATTAATCAGAATTCAGAAGCGTGAGAGCTGCAAAAAAAGTTCTTCACGAAATTTAATCATACGAAAATGTTATGGATCGCATTAATCTTTCTGTCTAGTTATCCAACATTTTTGGAGATAAACAATAACCTAATCCTTGACTTGATGATGTAGGCAAATATCACCATCGGCATCAAATCTTGACAAGCATTCGGTTTTATTTCTCTAGTAAATTTAATTCATCTCAGCAAGACAACCGTCCTTGACAAGGTAAGGACGGTTGTGATTGGCATAAATTATCAACTCAAATAAAATAAAATTTGCTTTCCCAATTCAGATTTTTTTTTTAAATTGTTTTAGTTAATTCCACTCCTTTGAAAAGAATATTCCCTCCTTCCTTTAAACTAAGACAAAGTTTTGTACATATTTCTAGACAGTTTTTACTCTGTTCTTCCTCGGTGATCTTCCATTTCACATAATTTTTGTAATATTTTACTAATCACCATGTATAGCCCGACATGGACAAACCACAGCTAGCTAAATCATTAAAGTGAACACCCAGGACTCGTAGTTGACTAAATATGTACTTATTGCCACGATTAAAGACACGAGAGAAAAGAAGAAACAGAGAACTCACAGTCAGGAACTATGCAAGGAAGAAACTTGAGATGATCGTCATGGTCAGAGCTAGTCTGCTTCCACCCAGGATCACATTCACATTCAAAAAACCAGGTACTATTATCAGAGGGCTTGCAGGTTCCTTTCCCACATTCCACTTTTTTGCACACATCATCTAGTAATAAAAAACCATAGTAAAATGATCATAATACGATGATGTTATTATAACCAAAACCATAGCGAGAATGAAAAACCCTGTTGATAAATGTTATTAACATCGATCGAAACCCATCAAAGAAAATTGGCAGCTGTATAAACCAGTCAAGGAAAACACAAGCAAGAAACTAAATTAATTAATTATCAAACGGTGATTAAGGATTGAAAAACAAGTACCAAAGACAGGAGGCATAAGTGGAGATAAAAAGCCACTTCTAGCAATCAAAGGTTGCAGAAGAAAAAGGATTGCAACCCAGGTAACAAAGGTACTGGCATAAGCCATCTCTGGAACAAACAGAGAATTAGATAGAGAGAGATGGTGAGGTAAGAGGTGTACTTGAATATGTGAAGTTTAAAACTAGGATAGAGGATCTACAAAATTGGAAGTTTCTCCTGTTGGGTCACATACTCTTATGAGACCTCTCTTATTTTTCATCTTCTCTGAGCAAAGATATTTATGTGTGTGGGTGTGTGTGTGTGTGTGTGAACGAACGTGGTTCCCGGAACTAGTTAATAAATGGCGATGCTTGAAGGATCCTGTGCGAAAAAGCTCGCGCTTGGGTATGGTTTTGCATCCACTCAGATGTCACCGCATATAGCTTCTGCTTCCCATGCGTATCCATTCGATATATAAAGCCTGTGTTTCGTATTACAGTAATATTTGTTTTTTAAAATGTTTTTAATTTAAAAATCTATTAAGATAATATTTTTTATTTTATTAAAAAATACAAGATTTTTTTATATTTTTATATATCACAATAATAATAAATTAACAAAAAACATAAATTTAATATTTTTTAAATAAAATATACTTCTAAAACATAAAAACAAAAAATAAAAGTTTCCAGGCTACAAACACTCGAAACGGTAGATAGTAAAAGTCAATGCTCGCACCCATGACCGTTGAAGTAGGGTTGGGTCTGGAGACTTCAATAGAGTCACCGCCGGAATTGGTGACATTATTTATGTTCCATCAACATTCCAGAGCAAACCGTGTAGGCTCTGGATTCTAGTCTAAACTCCAGATCGTGGGCCCGGATTTAACTTTTATAATGGGCAACACCTTTTGTTTTATTTTACACTAAAAAAATATTTTGAATTTTATGTGTTCAGTATGTTCTAATTTTTACATCAAAATTATTTATTTTCTAGTTTTTTCTTTTTCTTTTGAAATTAAATAGAAAAATAAAAAAAATCCAGCATCAATTATTAAAAACACAGCAATGTTTTAATCATTTTTTATTTTTTTGTAAAAATATTCAATTATTTCTTTAGTAAGAAAAAAATAAAAAAATAACTTATTTTTTAATCTTTTTAATTGTTTTTAGAATTGGAACCAACAAGAGTTTACACGTGTTTGACACAGCAATTAATTAAATTATTTTTTAATCTTTTTAATTTTTTTCTAGAATTGGAACCAGCAAGAGTTGACACGTGTTGACACAGCAATTAATTCATTTATTTTTTAATCTTTTTAATTTTTTTCTAGAATTGAAACCAACAAGAGTTGACACGTGTTTTCCATCCTTTATAATAGTTAAAATAACAAAATAGATTGGTTACAGGTGAAGAGAATTTTGTTATCTAGTGGAATACATTATAAAAAACCCGCTGCTTGAATTAAAACCAGAGATATTTCATAAAAAATCAACATCATGGAAACTTCTAATATCATTAAGCCTGGTTTAAAATTGTGTTTCAAACAATATTTTATAAAAAAAATTAATTTTTTAAATTATTTTAATTTTCTAATATAAAAATAATTTTTTAAAAATAAAAAATATTATTAATATATATTTTAACATAA
>NW_011499884.1:1305684-1325292 GCF_000495115.2 Populus euphratica
TTTTGTAATTGTAATTTAAAAATACAAGTTTAAAAAAAAATTACGAATGGTATTTTTTTAATCCAAATTTTTATTATAATTTAGGATGAAAATTAAATCTAGACAAAAAAAAATCAAATAATTTTTAAATTTATAATAAATTTAATGGTATCTCTAACCACACTATTACTATATTGAATTCTTTTTCGAGCGAGGGATTAGATCATTGGTTTGGATTTTAATAGTTAGGATTTAGTCTCATCAAATTAGTGGATGGTTTTATTTTATTTTTATAAATGGTAAATACGAGAAGATCCAAACCATTGATTTTGAAATAAATGGCTTGAAATTTCTTAGCTAATAAACCATGTAGGAAAGTAGTATTTTGTTCTCTACAAGATCACCTTTACAGCTTAGCTTGATGTTCTAGAGTGAAATACCGTGTCTACCACAACAATAGACCAAGCCCCTCTTTGGAATTATGTTTTGAACAGGATGAGTTGTTTATGTTTACTTTTTTATATGGTTCTAGATTGCTTTAATATATTAATATTAATTTTTTAAAAATATTATTTTGATATATTTTTGAGTAAAAAATTATTTTAAAAAAATCATTATTACATTTTTAAATATAAATAAAATAAAATTTCATTCCATTTATTCACATGCACATTAATAACCTTTTATTCATCCAACCTATATTTTTTGTCAGAAGTATTTTGGTTAAATAAAACTTTAACAATTTGTTTCTGTGACTTAATATAAAGACATAATTTTAAAACGAAACAAGATTTATGCATTCTCTATTGACTTAATTTAGAAATGTACAGTATTTAGCTTATTATTTTCTAACAACAAAGGAACGCCTAATCTGAATGTTATATACCTTTCCCGACAAAAAATAAAATAAAATAAAATCCTAAACTAACAACGTTAAACTCCGAGAGCATAATCATATAATGGAATTTATTAAGAGTATAATTAATATTACTATATTAATCATTCAAGAGTATAATAACCAATAAAAAATGTTTTAAAAATGGGTACTTTAAAACATTTCATGGATTTACTCCCTTCCATACTTTAAATGAATTACATTGATTAATGATAATTAATCTTATCTGCTAGGCTGGGCTTTCGGATGGTTGTTTGAGAGCTCTGGGTTTAACTCTGCTGAACTTTCTGTTTGTTTCTCCATATTGGGCTCAAGCCCTTGCACTTATTATTATTTTATTTTGTTGAAAAACTGAGGAAAACTTTCCATTAATCAAAGTGTCGAAGACGATAAAATATAAAAACCCAGCAGGGGAGCACGTCTTTGTTTCCATACCTAACCTATGGGGCTTGTTCATAAAATTTGCATGCGATGATGGCCTAGCTAGTCACCAGGATCCGGGGACCATGCGGTCCACATCTCAATTGTTTTGAGTACGACAGGTGGCCGTGACTCGTGAATTACAAAGACGTTCATAGAGGTGCTGGGCTGATAGTACGGTTCACCAGCACACACTGAGACAGGTTGGGGGGGATTCCAGATTCTATGAAAGATGGTAATTAGAGCCGTGAATAAAGATTTTTTAAAAAATTATAAATTTTTTTTTCTTGTGTATTGACAAGTGATGCTTGAGTAATATTCATTGTTTTGTATTTGAGATTTTTTATTAAATAAGGACAAATTTCATTTCATTACCGAGGCTTTGAATTACTGTACGCATTATCTATATGCTCTCGTCGGCTCTGTGGATGGGATTTACTTGGGATGGGAGAGTAAACGTTAGCAGATCAGTTTCTTAACTCGGTGACATGAACGCAGAAGTAAAACTGATGCTATATATAACCAGAAGAACATCCGACATGATCCAAGAGCATCGGTCTCATGGACGGATGGAAGCTGTCGACCACTCGACCTCTGTATCCACCCATATCGAAGCACAGAATTTCTTACACTTCCATCGACAGGGCTTTTATATGGCCCTGTTAATGCTACGGGGCAGGGATGGCCGTAGAAGATAAATATAACACGGATAATATCACACCGGAGGTGAGACTAATTTCTATATTTTTTCCAGTTCAATAATCTTTCGCGTCAAATAAATCTATGATGACATGGGTGTGCGTTTAAAAAAAAAAAGAAGGAAAAAAGAGAGAGTGAAAACAGCTTCGCTACACTTTCTACACACCTTTTGCCCGACAAATAGCACAATAATCGAACACTGAGAACTTTGGACGGTGTAACGATCTCAATCCTTCACAGACAAGCATTTCCACGAGATAAATGGAAGCAACATAAACATAGAGACAAAAAGAGGAAAGGAAGAACACTAAATATATTTTTTTATTAACCATAAATATTCGGGTTAGTTTATACATTTTTGATTAATTCTCTAAAATTTTAAAATTAATAATTATATAAACACCTGTTACTCGAACCAATAATTTAAGATGTAACTAATTGAACTACAGCAGTAGCACTCAAGTAATCTTTCACATGCCACTGATGTATCACACAGCCTTTTCAAAGCCATGTGGCGAGCAAGTGGAAACAATATCACAATTTTATTCGAGCAAGAGATTCTCTTTTAATAATACACTTGTTCCCTCCCTGCTCCTTGACGCACGAATATTTAATCACATAATTAGCATATGATTCATTGCTTTATGGCATTGATAGTATTAACGCACATATACAGAATGTCTTTGAAGGGATATGGACTGTTTTTCACATGGCCAGCATCATTAACTGGGACAAAATATAGATCATAGATGTCTCTGCTGTCCCGGCCTAACAGATCTTCCAAATCTTTCTTCAAATTGAGTGAATTATCACTGCCATTCATGTTCTTGATGTTTTGTTTCGAGGGCAGACTGAGCCGGCAGACCAATTTGTCGATTAGGACGATACCTTTTTTAAAAAAACTTAATTAAACCTATAACAGCGAAATTACTGGCTATATAATTTGATCCAAATTTAATTTTAAGTTACATAGGATTGCAAAATCTCACTGATTATTTGAATTCTTAATTTCTCTCGCAGTTTTTAATAAAAAAAAATTTATTTTAAATTTTCTTTCTTCTAACTAACTTGCACATGTTTGGTTTTTTTTTTTAAATTAATTTTTAAAGCGTTTTTAAATTGTTATGATATATTAATTTTAAAAATAAAAGAAATATTAACTCAATGTATTTTTAAATATATTTAAAAAAAATAACAATTGTGATTACAATAATAAATATGATTGTAAGGCGTGTATATTCTTTTAAAAAATTCAATACTTGGTGTGTTTTGCATGTGGATTCTAGCTAGAGCAAAATGTATCAAACCCGTGTACAATGAGAGTTTAGAATATCTTACCATCTTGTACTTGTGTTTCTGCCAAGGATCAACGTGCTAATAAATTATTCAATGCTAGCAGTAACTGCGCGCTTAAACATCACAGAGGTTAGACAAGGGAAATGAACAAGCCTTGAAGGGATGGTGTTTCCCCGATACAAACACCTGGTCAAACATTCACATGCTATCTTTTTGCATGTACAACATAGCATGTGAATGCCAACTAATCTTTTCACCAGTAAGAATTATTCATTTTTCTATTTGCAACCTAAATTTAATACTCGTGAGAAAGGTGGGCATGCCATGAAATCAATATTGTTCATGCACTGATCACTACAAGCCAAGAGGCTTCGCTGTCCTTGCTGATTAACAGTACTGTAAAACACGATTTAATTTCTTTTTTTCAGTTTCTGTCTTTAATGCATGTACTTGATTTAGTTGGAAGAAGCAATTGAATTCCAAGAGAAATACGTACCAAGAAGAAAAAGGATGCGGGCATTGAAGAAAGAAGCCCATATTTTCGCCATGGATTGAAACATAAACTTTGTGTACTTTGATACTGCAGCAGCAGTTTCGTTGTAATGCCAGCCACAGGTTTTCCACTGGGATGTTTTAAACACAAAAAATGATGGATCTAACAGTTTTAAAAAATTATTTAGAAGTAAAAAGATTGAATTTATACCAGGAGTGATTAACTTACTTTGTTAAAATGATTCTCCTAACCAAAAAGAAGGAAAAGAATTCAAATGACGGGTCTCAAAATTCCTTCAAATCCATTCAAAGGCATAAAATTTCCATGAGATCTACTTCTAACATAACATCTCCCTAACCAATTCTGAGTATAGCATCTGAGCTATTGGCAGTAGAATACAAACAAAGGCAGGAGGTAATCTCCGCATTAATGGGCCTATCTCCCCAACAACAGCTCTCATTCTTGCATCATTATCGCTTAACAGTGTCTCCAGTACAGGGGTTTTGAAAGCAACCGGACCCCTGCCCTATTAGAGGTGGGTGATGATAATGAAATAAGATGACTTCGTTACTAGTCTTTGGAATCAAGGTAACCTTCACTTGGGATCGTGGAAAAAAACACTCTGCAAAAAAGATGGTGAAAGAATCAACCAGCAGGGACAGGATAAGCATGTGCAACCCTCACTGCACAACTCCGAGGACCCCACAATCCCTCAGGATGATACAAGTTCTAAATTCCATGACCCAAGTGGACAATTCCCCCCAGCCTGAGATGAGTATTTTACAAGGATTCTGCATGTTCTTTACCCATTTTCACATGGTCTTCTGCGCCTCTCTTATTTCTTAATAGACAATGTAACAGGGTCTGAAGTTACCAATAAACCCTTTCAGTCCTTCATGGCGGCTACGCGAGAACGAGCCTTACCTGCAGGGACATGATTGGCATCTAAGAAATTCCATCAAAGGCAAGGAATCTCTGCCTATAATCTTCCAGGAGGAAGGTAAGTGGGCAAACCGGGAACGTCATCTGCTTTTATTATCCCTCGCAAATCTTACTTAATAAGCCACAGCACACGCCCTCGGAAAATGGTATTTACAGCAAGTGAAAAATAATAAAACAGTAAGAGTTAGGCTGTCAAAAGAAGGGTGCAATTACAGCCGGACCATTATGGTGTTGAAAGCAATAAATGACAAGTAGACAGGATAGACTAGAGAGATCTGAATCTCATTTGTTGCTTTCTTATATGTTCTTGCTCGGGTGATAAAATGACACCTTAGACGGAATTGACAGAGATGGGGAAGCCAGGCAAATGGCTTAGAAGTTTCTTGACAGGGAAGAAAGACAAGGAGAAGGGAAAGGGTACAAGTAATCAGAATTCCACACCTAGTATTGAGAATCCGGTGACTCCAATTTCGATCCCACCAACTACTGCGAAAGAAAAAAGAAGATGGAGTTTTCGCAGGTCATCAGCCACAGCAGCTGCTCCCAAGGACTCGAATTATACAGAACCAACTGCCACCACACAACCAGCTGCAGTGCAGGACACGTTCGATTCAGAGAGTGAACAGAAAATGCATGCCATGGCTATCGCAAACAAAGAGGCTAAAGCCATAAAAATTCAATCAGTCTTTCGATCTTATCTGGTATGCAATTCTTGAATTTCCCATCGATTCTTATCTGGTGAATGTATCAATATCAAGACTGAAATTATAAAAACCAATGCCTCATGAATGAAACTGATGGATCGGTTGATTGGTTTTGGTATTTTTAACAGGCAAGAAAAGCATTGCGTGCATTAAAAGGCTTAGTGAAGTTACAGGCACTTGTAAGGGGTCACCTGGTGAGGAAACAGGCAACTGCCACTCTCCGGTGCATGCAGGCATTGGTGAATGTACAGACTAGAGCTCGGGCTCAGAGGATCTGGATGAATGAAGACGTAAATCCCAGCCAGAGGCAATCAATCCACAGAAAATCGACTCAGGAGAACAGGATTAGGCATACAAATTATGTAAGGATTCTTTCCTTCTATTCAGTTCATGCCTTGTTTTTCTATCATCAAACAGAGGAGCAATCCATTCATTTGACAAGGATAGAGTCAGATCACCTCATAAATGGAAAACTTAATATTCCATGTCATGCTTAAAAACATGTTTCTTAACCATAATCTTTCCATCCTGTTCAACAGTAGTTGTAAATGAAAAACAAACGAAACTTTCATAATCTTAATTTAAAAAAATAATGCCATGTGGTATTAAGAGTAATAAAAATATTCCTAGTAGCAGAACAGTATCTTTCCTTTATTCTTAGTGCTTTGCCAACATCTCTCCAAGACGCAACTATCTAAAATTTTCTCCTCCTCCTTTTTAAGGAAACGATATATATATATACTTCGTCAACGGAAAGCATATTTAACTAAGTCATTCACGTAGGGCAAAATTAGTACTTTGAAACCACTGCGAGTAATCTGCAATTCGGTTTTGGTACGTGTAGGAGAATGAAAGAGTCATGGAAGAGAACATCAAGATTGTGGAGATGGATGTTGGAGAATCAAAGGGAAGTATAAAGAGCAGAAATAGCTACTCACACCATCCACAAGCAGATCGAGCAGAGCACAGATTCTCCACACATTCTGCCCCAAATCATGCATACTCGAGGCAAGAGAACTACCAGGTCTCTCCAGCTCCATCAGCTCTAACAGATATGAGCCCCAGAGCCTGCAGTGGGCATTTTGAGGACTATTCCTTCAGCACAGCACAAAGCAGTCCCCAGTACTACTCTACAGTGTCAAAACTTGATCCATCAATAATTCCATTTGCCTTTCCAAGGCCAGAGTACGCCGAATCCCTGTCCTATGACTACCCATTTTTTCCAAATTACATGGCAAACACGGAATCATCCAGGGCCAAAGTTCGGTCACATAGTGCACCGAAACAAAGGCCAGACTCATTTGAGAGGCAACCAAGCCGGAGGAAGGTATCGATAGAGGGAAGGAATGTCCCAAGGGCAGTGCGGATGCAGCGGTCATCTTCTCATGTTGGAGCCACTGCTCAAAACTATCAGTATCCATGGTCAATTAAGCTTGACAGATCATCCGTTTCACTTAAAGACAGTGAGTGCGAATCCAACAGTACGATGCTCACGAGCACCAATTACTGCAGATCTCTTGTTGGATTTGAAGTGAGTATGAGCCATCCTTAAATCACAATATACAAATCACAAGAAAAAAACACTAGACAAAGTAAATATATCAAACCGGTGATATTAGATGATTGGTTGATAGAAGTTGAATATAAGAGGATTTGGTGTTAAAAGGTTGATATTACTCCAAATCTAACTAGTTGAACCTCTTCTTAACCTGCAGGTTCATCGAAATAGGTACTAACAGTGCACTAGCCAGCCATTGCTACTCAGTATGTCGTGTGCCCCCAATAAAATAACACATGCAAACACTATGCAAGGAAGAAACTGAAGAAATTTAAATGTTCTACGCAGAAAGCTGCTGGATTGTTGTTCAACTTTTAATTCCTCTTCACTGTAGTGTCAAGGTGGAGTACAGTGTCGGAAACCCCTGTATGTAGAGTCGTCTTCCTTTTTCTTTTTTTCCATGAACGTGTTCCTTAATCCTTGGAAGGCAAAGACAGCTAACGTGCAAGCATTGCAAATTAAATGCTGGGAGGGGGACACTCAGTTTAACTTTTTAAATTATAATGTTAATGTGTTCACAGAAATTTATTTGAGAGTGAGTTCTTTTTATCCCCAGATGGTCACTTGTTTTGTGCTTGTGATTTCATACTAATCCTGCTCATGCCATTCATTTCCTGGAAATTAGGACATAAATAACTATCTAATCATATAAAAAAAATGCAAAACAAAAATATCACTCGATTCTCAACAGTAATCACATACAAAAAATAAATGATAAATTAACAAGCTGGTAAACAAGGCTAGGTAACTACGCGTAACCTGCAGAGCAATTATGAAAAACCGAACTGTCACCGGACTAAATAAATGTTCAATAACACATAGAAACAAAAAACACTGGATGGTGGCCTGGGAAATGTACACTACCACTTTCCCCCGACAAAAGCAGTGTTTAATTCCATGCCTAAAATCACCCATCCGTGGAAAAATATGGATGGAATAAAGGCTCGGACTCTTACGGGTGTGTTCCTCGAGCACAACTTCACATAGATCACGTAAGTTACGGCCAACACCGTGCTGAAGCCGTGTTGCATGAAAATAAATATTGTGATAGGTTTTATTTTTAAAATTAATTTTTATTTGGGGAGAATATTATATTAATTTTTTATAAATATATTTTTTAATTATTTTGATGTACTTATAAAAAATAAAAAAATTATGTGCTGTGCTCCCTTTTTTCTTCATTTATAAATGACAAGAAAACATTAAAATAGAAAATTAAATACACAAGAGAAAAAAAAAAAAAAACAAAGAAAGGAGGAGGAGGAAGAATACATTTGGATACATCATATGCTCTGGAAATGAAAAGCCTATATATGGCTTTAAGCCATATATCAACAGTAATCACATACAAAAAAGAAGTGGGCTTTAAAATGAAACCACTTATTCTTTTATCCTGGGCTAGCATATATTTTCTCACAAAGCCCAAAACACAATAGAAAAGCCTATATATGGCTTTAAGCCAGTCTAGAAAGCCTGCCCTATGCGAAGAAAGAATCCAGATGCTCATCAGGATAAGACAAGTGGGCCCCTTACAAATCTTTTAATCGGAGAACCTAAAGTTAAAGTGTTGTTGATGCCCGGCTTTCTATCCTTCCGCTGCTATAGTAAAAATTATCATGTAAAGATAGTGTTTGGTTATTGTTTTAAAAGAAAAATGATACAGATGATGAAGATAGACATATATTTGATTGAAGAAATAAATATAAATATAAATTTGTTTCTTGGATAATTTTAGAGTGAAATTATATATTGTCAAAACAGTAAGTACAAAGAAACTAAGTCTCCAAATATAATACTTATAAATCTTTATTCTTATAATATAATTCTAAAAAACTCTTAATTTTAAAATTATTCAACTAAAACATATAAATATAAAAATAATTATTATATATATAGTTTTTAAATCCACTCAAAGGTCGATACGAGGCAAGAGTTAGATTTTTATGTTAATCCAAGTCAATATAAAAATAAAAATATTTATTATTATATTTTTAAAATCCAATTTGATGATTGACTCAATATAAGGTTCGAGTCACATATCAAAAGAGTCAATATAAAAATAAAAATAATTATTATCATCATTTTAAAATTTAATTTCAGAATCAAATCGAGATAAGATTTATGTCACAAGTCAAAGGGTTTAACTCAATATTTTTTTAAAAAAACAATAATAATAATCCAAACAATCTTGTTTTGATAAAAAAAAATTAAAAAAAAATTATTGAGTTTTTTATCTATGTTTTATCTTGAGTTAACTTGAGCTTTTGACCTGATCATGTTAAGTTAATCTTTTCTCTATTTTTTAAACTCAGACTAATTCAAGCATCACGAACGCTTAGGTTTCGAGTCAACTCGCTATATCAATTCTAGTTTTAGAACTAGGGTTATTACAGTATTATTAATTTTAATACTCAATATAAACTAAAGCAAAAAAATAATATCTAATTATTTTTTAAAATATGTAAGTTCAATAATTATATATATCAAGAATAAAATAATTTTTTTATATCTTATTTTGCATTGTTCACCTAACTAAACATGACACAGAGACATAAATAATCATTTTATATTTTACACCATTATCAAATACAATTATATTTTTATCCTTTTATTTTATCTTATCTTTTTAATTTTATAGTCTTTATATTTTCTATTCCGAAACAATAACTAAAATAAGGACACGTAGTAAAACAATCTTTTGGTGGCAAGAGAAGCTTTTCAATTTCTCTCTAATCAATACAAACAATTTTAGTTGTTTAGGTTAAAAACTAGCTGATATATGTTACAATTTTTTTTAAAAAAGAATTACAATAAATTACTCAAAAGTTTATTAGAAGCATGAGATTTAATATTATATATATAAACGAGGAGCACAAATTCTAATTAATGAACCGTTGGTGTTGTGGTGATATTTAGAAAGTGGAAAGCAATCAGATTCAAAATCTAAAGATAAAAGAGAAGAATTTTATAGATATGTAGGGTACTGGAAGCATAATGTAATTAATTAACTGACATTTCCCTTGGTGCTGTGACAACAAGTCATCAATTTCCAATTCTTTATGCCTTCGGTTGCTTATTAAATTTGTACAGAACGTGATTCTCCTCCACCGTATCAATGATTTGACACAAGCTTATTATCGGAGCCAAGAATATTAATATTTATGCATGTAAAAGGAAGGAGATTATCTCTGTGAGAATCCTCAATCTCCTAATTAAGGTCAGCCATGGACCTTCCAATCTTCTTACGTGGTGCTGGGCACCATCTGAATCCAAAAAATAAAATAAAATCTCCATGACATCATTACCAGGAGCTGTTCAAGGGTCTGAGAGAGCAGAGATCCCCATCTGCCAAGCATTTTTGAAGATGTGATGTTTCTTTTGCATAACCAATCAAATGAAAGAGGTATCTAGTTTAACGTGAGGAAGAGCAGCACGATCGAAGTCAAATTAAGCGAGTCCACTCACCACCTCCTCTATTATTCGAAAAAGGTCACCCACAATACGGTGCCCATCCTGGATCCCCTCCGGCCTCCACATCTCCTTTCTTCTCTCATCATGGCCATTTCCTTGCTTGTTCAATATCAGCAATGCAGCAATATTGTATTCCAGTTTGGAGGAAAAGCCGTATTTCAAACACCACACGATCAAACAAACTCAATTCCTCGTATCCTCTTCACTTCAAAATAGCATAAAATATAAAAATTTGACATAGTGATTAAGGATTAAAAGAATCTTGAGAAATAAAACTAATTCTTTTGAATTCAAATGGAATTACAAGCCGGAGACTCGCATTATAAATTAACGTAGATTTAATCTCAACACATAAAGATCGATCTCGAAATATATATCATCATCTAAAAGTAAAAAAAAAAAAAAAAACACTAAAAAACAACAATCGAACATCAATCGTAAACTAGTTGTGCTCCGTTACATGGGTTGCCAAGTTAATTATGGTCTCCATGTAAATCTTCTTGAACTTGGAACTTCGTGTAAACTATATATATATATTGTCTTCGTAAGCGTTAAAGGTTCTCAAAAATTCTGCGATACGTACATAGAGAAACCGTATAATGGCTAAATCCTCACTGTGAAGATTGATTTATAACGCATTTCTTGTGCAGTCATTTACAGCTCGTGAAATCGCAAAACGTATCATTGACAATTAAGGGAGTAGTGAATAAATTACGTGCTTCAATTATGACAGCAATATTGTCATAAAGTGAAGTACGGAATATGGATAGTCAGACCGGGAAAATAATATCCACACCCCACATTTAAAGGTGCTGTATTTATCCGAGCATTGTCACAGTACTATAAATTTATTTGAAATTGTATTAAAATAATATATTTTTAAAAAAAGTATTTTTAATATTAATCTATCAAAATCATTTTAAAATATACAAAATTATTTTTTAAAATTTAAAAAAAATATTATTTGAAATACATTTTCGAACAAACAACTCCGGTGTATATTATTTTAGACCTGGAACGTGCCGGTCTTGATATATATTATTATTTCAGTTTTGATTGATGAAAAGACTACTGATTGAAATCTTGACGTTTTTGGCAGTAGACGGCTGGCGCCGGTTGACATTGATGCGTTATAATTTGAGCTTTCGACTGTGATATGATTATTTTTAAAAATTATATTTTTTATTTTTTAATATTATTATATTAAAACGATTTAAGAATATTAAAAAGATAATTTAAAACAGAAAAAAAAAAAATTCAATGCCTTTAACAATATAAAAACAAATATACTCTAAAAATAACTAAGTATTAAAAAAAGTGATTGCAGAAGCACGTGAATTTGCTCATGATATGTTTGCTATCTTCACTTGCTTCTACCCTTCAGCTCGTTCTTCAGGCAAATTAAATTCATTTTCCATGCATTTTTTAAATATAAAATGTCATAATATAAATATTATATGTCAACTAAGTATTTTTATTAAATAATTTATATTATTAAATAAGATTTTAAAGTTATTTTATATTATTCTTTCACATTTTATATATTAGGAAAAAATACAAAGCGGGAAACAAAAAAACCCTTAGAGGAGTGGAGACTGGAGACATAAAGAAGCAGCTGTTGCAGAGCATGTGTGATCCAGGTTTTGTTACGTCGGTGCAAGCAGACATGCCTAGGTGAAGAGTTGTTAATTAATTTAGTAATCGGTCAGCATTGTTTAAAAGAAAAATAAACTAAAAGAGAGGTTTCTAAAGCTAGCTACACTTGAGATTGCATATCGTTTAGGATCGATGAAAACAGTAGGATACGCCATCTCATATAATAATCCTATATATATAAACTACAAATTAAGTGCAGACACTCATGCACCACAGGAATCCCAGATGCCGGAAGCCCCCCTAAGAGTGCATGATAGAGGCTAAGCGAATAGCTTCTATTGATCCTGACGACAGCTAGGGGGAAATTAAGGAATATCCCCCGAGATAACACACAGGTGATCAAACTGACTAGTGACTACCCAAGCACTCAATGCGCGGGGCTTGGCGCGCATGCAGCAGTGGACAAGACACGAGAATTTGATCAGTCCACCGTCCAAATTCGTTTAAGCAATATTGTGATTTCCATGAAGTCCTAACATTTGCTTGTCAAAGCATGTCTTTGTGTATTCATATTAATAATGCTGTGGCCTTTCTTACACATATCAAGAGTACAAGTACGATCAAACAACCATCATTTATTTATCGACAATAAAAAATGTTATGGTGATGACTGGAATAGTTCTTCCCACAATGGAATGCGAAGAATCTAGTACATAACTTACTGGTTGTTCTCACCCCATTCTTAAACCGAATCAATAACTTCACAATTATTTGTTGGAGTGCATTTCCTTCAAACCCTATATATAGGGACCAGTGCTAGCTAGGAAGTGGAAATTTCTCTGCTTTCTTTAACTTTCAGTACTATTTCACGGGTCATAAAATTGAACTCAGCCTGATAGTGTTCGTATAATCCATACCAGTGGACTGGACTGCATCATGCGAAAGAATAATCTTTTTCTCCCAAGACAAGACAACGGGATTTCAAGTTTCAACAGATGATGAATATATACTGCCAACCGAAACGAGTATGGGCATTATCACAACACAGTCATTCAGATTCTCAAGTACTGTTCTTTTTTATTGCAATAATCTCACGACGCATGTGATCTAATTTTTAAAAACTTTTTCACAAGGAGAACACTCCGAACTCTCCCTACACCTAGGAAAGCGAAGCAATATTGAACATATGACCTCAAGTAGCTGCCGGAACTTTTCCTCACCATAGATACCCAAATTTACATGTGTCTATATTGGAAATAACTAGTTACGTTTAGTAGAAATGCATGTAGTTTTTGTTTTATTAGTGGTCTGTAAGTCAACGCCTCTTCTTTGTAAGAAAAAATATTGCAGTTTTTGACCTCTTTAGCCTAAAAATGTTTTTGAAAATTCTTAATATTGCGAAAATATGGGCTTCTTGAAAATTCTTAACCTATATAAAACTTTGTTAGTTGTTTGTTAGTTAATTAAACTCTTTAATTAAAATATACAGTAGGAGTAAAACACAAAACGCACCCCATAAACTAGAATAGGGTAAAGATTTGGGTTAGGTGTGAAACATTCTGGTGCTATTTCACGTTGTATAATATTTCCTCGAAGTGAAAAACTTATTACTGACATTTTTTGCGAAATTATTTTCTTGATAGCTTAATTTTATAGGTTAAATGTTGATTCTTCAGTATGCTGTGAGGTAACAAATTTAGCAGCTAAGTATTCTCTGATAATATCTGTATATCTAAGCTAGAGGGAGAGACTAATCTTACTCAAGTAATGACGTAAGTTTACATTTTACATCAGATATCAGTCACAAACAGTACAGGTAGAGGGTGTCGGAGGGTCTTAAATAATGAAGAAGCAGTTTTATCTGGTGAAATGCTTAGCTAATCCAAATGGCAACCAACAAGTTCATCATTACCATAAACCACTTACAATCGATGCCTTTGGTTGGCGAGGGCATCCCATTTTCTCATCCTTCGAGAAGTTGAAATCCCAACTGCTAGCCCTTGCAGTTTCATCTTTACCACTAACTATTTATGGCATTTTTTTATTAATTTCAATGCAAAAAAGAGGATTACAATACTGCATTATCCTTTACCTCTGCTACTTTAAGAGTACTTTCAATCCTGTTATGAGCATCTTTCCAATCATGTGCTACTTCGTGCTGACCTTCATTCCCCATAAAGAACTAGCTTTTCTGAGGCACTATGAATTAATTCTCTGTATTCATGAACCATGATGACATCCAAGTAGATGTAATTAGCTTCGTCATACACGGTATCAGTTATCACCATTTTAGATTTCACAACAGAACCATTTTATAATATATATATATATTTGGTCTTCTGGAATTAAGCACGAGGAATTATCATTTCATCTATGCATTCAAGCAAGATAAGGATGAATCATGAATGGGTTAAATCCGAATCAGATAGACAAATATCTGATATCACTCTCAACTAACTAAGAATCACCCTGCAGATTACAGTGTAAATTAAAGGCAGCAATATTCACATTATTGTTGCTTTTAAATTTAGAGGAATTGGGGCACTACTCACCATTGAGATTTCTTAGAAAGTGAGAGATGCGAGCTGGAAAGAGGAATGTGGCTGCTTTACCATTATTGTAGGATACAATGATTGTATAGAAAGACGAGGAAAAAAGCATGGAAATTTCAATTTTTTTACTAGTTAAATATGTTCTGCTAGCCTTAAAATTCATTTCCAACATCGTTTATGCCTTCGTGAACCACATCATCCCTTGTTTTCAGCTTCTGTGAAACACGGAGTCCCGGGGCCTTGTAGCTTCAGGTTGGCAGCTATTGTCCACGTGAATTCTGTACACCAACTTTCTTTATCTGGAAAATTGGCCGAATAACATACAAAATAAAACAATAAGGAGAATTACCGTGAAATGTCGCATTTTTAGATGTTACGAGTCAAAATTATAATATCTAATTAATTTTATGGTTTAAAAATATGATATTTGTTTATCATGATTCAAAATTACAATATTAATTAGGTTCAATGCTATTAAGAAGAACAAATCAGTCAATCAATTTATAATAATTAGTTAAATCAGTTAATTAATTAATATTAAAAAATAAAAAAAAACAAGTATTATATGAATATTAATTTTTTAATATTTTAATTGGAGTTTGTTTTTTAATTTATAAATTGAATAAAAATATATATTTTAACTCATAAAACATATTTGTAAGAAAATATTCATAAAATTATGGTTTTTATTTGAAATAATAGACCGATTCATATAAAATTATGGTTTTTATTTGAAATAATAGACTGATTCATATAATTACTAGTTCAATCGACCAACCAATTGAACCAAAAGATTGGCAATGAAGTTATTGCCCCTCCTAGCAATAAATCTTCACAACATCTAAATCTAACAAAAACATTTCTTATGGTATTTATTGTTTAGTTTGTAAATCTGATTTTTAATTTAGTTAGTGATTTTAGAAATTTCAATTTTTTTTTAATTTTAACAAGATTTGAGGATAATTTCTCCTATATAAAAAAATATACCCAAAATCTTGTCATGCTTTAAAAAAATTATAAAGAACCACAATAAAAAAACTCAATAAATTTTTATATTTCATAATTACAAGTAGTTGAATGCAAATAGAAAAACATATATACATGCAAAATAAATACCAAATACTTAAATAATAGGACTAAAAATAATATGATATATCTTTATAAATATATTATTTTTATATGCATCTCACAGTGATATATAAGCTTCATGGTGGCTTAACAAGTCATAATCATTATTTTTATCTTGAAAATTTATGGCATGCAAAGTATTACTCGTATCAATATCGACTGGAATATGATGTTTGTAGCTAAATATTGTTATATTACTCGATCAAAGAAATATAGCTCAACCATCTTAAGAAAAATCAACAGGACCACTAATGTCCATTATGTTAGTTGTTGCATGTGTGCGGCGTTGTGGTGAAAACATCCACTCTAAAATATATATTATATCCTATATGTTCTATCTATTTATGTGGAAAATGTGGGTAGACAAGAAATTCTTCTCTTTTATTAATGAAAAAAATAAAATGGGAGTTACCACCTAGTATTTTGGTCACTAGGAACTCTAACTGGTCTTAGAAATCAGGTATGTGGATTGGTTCTTAAAGGAAATGTATTAGCATCCCAAATATGCCCTACCTAAGGTAAGTTGCATTGTTTTATTGTCTGATAAAATTTAAGATCTTGTCATGTTTTCAAGGTGTTGGTCCATCTATGGTTTAAAAAAAGTCTTCTTTAGTAAAAAGATCTTTATCTTATTGGGTAAAACCAAACCATTCTAACATTGATAAAAGAATTTAATATCTGGAATACGTCTTACGTACATGTTTGTAACCCTAGATATTAAAAGAAAATAAAAAATATATTTTTTAGAATTTTTAAAATATTGACATAGTTCTCATGACTTTAATAAACTGATTATTAAAGCTAAAATGCATGATAATATATATTTTTGAAATTTTATTTGTTATATGAAAACATCGTTAGTTATTTTTGAAAGATTGGAAGGTCATAATAAGAAATGATAATTCCATTCACACTACAATACATATTGAACTCTTTTAAAGTAAATTCTCCACCTCTATTAGTTAGTAAACATCTCACCAACGAATCGACCTCTTTTCCAACTAGATTCTTGAATCTTTAGAACATATTAAGAGCTTCTAATTTTTCTGAAATGAAGTAAACCCAAACTTTTCTATTAAAATCATCAATGAAAGTGATTAAATACATTTTACCACCATTAGATTCTAAAGTCACAGGTCCATAAATGTCCGAATAAATAAGTTGCAATTTATATGATGCTCTCTAGTGACTTTTCTTTGAAATATTATCTCTGTATTGTTTGCTGACTAAGCAATCACCACACACTTTAGTAGGAGCTTTAAGTGGTAGCCCTTCAACCATCTTTTTATAATACAACCTCCTTAATCTTTTGAAGCTTAGATAAGCAAATTTGTTGTACCATAATTATGTTTCACTCTCTTCATTAGCTTGAAAAAAAGCTACTGATTCCTTTAAAGGTATTACTGCAAACATGATGAACATTCCGTTGATTGTCATAGCTATCTCCATGATCAGGTCTCTAATTGGATGAAATAGTTTGCACGTATTATTTCGAATAAGTATTGCTAGTCCTTTCTCGTGTAGTTACCTTATGCTAAGTAAGTTGTTTTTTAGCTCTGGGATGTAATAGACTCCGTCAATCTTTTGTATTGCTCCTATTATATTCAATTTTACACACCCCTTTCCCATTACTTCCATTCTCAAATTGTTGCCTAGCTTGACCGAATGTCTAAATCCTTCATCTAATTCTGTAAACCACAGTTTATTCACACTCATATGATTGGTGCAACCGGAGTCCAAGAACCGTACCTCTTCTCTGGTTGAGTTATGAAATTCCATATATGACATGAGCAATATTACATCTTCTTCATTCAGTTCTGTATAATTAGTTGTCGTTTCCCAACTAGGACATTCATAAGAAAAATATCCTAATTTATAACATCGAAAGAACTCGATAATAGCTTTGTTAAAAGATTGTCTTCCTCGGCTTCTGCCTTTATCTTTGAAGTCGCTTCTGAAGCCTTTATGACTTCTACCTCTTTCTCCAAATCGATCATCTTCTCTTGCTTCAGACATGACCTTGAGGACGTGCTCTTCCTTTTTGTATCCCTTCATTCTTTGCTCATGCGCAAGTAAACTACTTTAAATTTCATCAGTAGTCATTTCAACTAGGTTATTTGATTCTTCGATGGAGCATACGACATAGTTAAATTTTGTCATCATAGTCCTCAGAATCTTCTCAATAATGACAATTTGCTCCATATGCTCACCATGTGATTTCATTTGTTGGCAATGGTAAGAATTCTCCTAAAATAATCATCAACACTCTCACCATCTTTCATTCCAAGTAGTTGAAATTCTCTCTGCAGTGCTTGTAGTTGAGCTCGTTTCACCTTAATAGACCTTTGATATTTTTGACACATTGTGTCGTTACACGACGTCGGGCGACTGCTCCACTCCTTTTTTTTTGTTTAACAAAAAAAATAAGTCTTTTTCTTAATTGGGAGGAATAAAGATTTTTATTGAAGTCACCATCTAGTAATTTGAGGGAACTAGAAATCCAAAATTAGACACTAGTCTCAAAGATTCAGGTACCGGGTTAGTTATGATTAAGGGAAGGTAGACACCACCCTTAAAACATCCTTTCAGAGAAAGATTACCCTTACTTATGTGTTTTTCATTTGATTTTGACATCGGTCATTTTCTGTAAATAAAAAAGACGTGTCGCCAAATAATATTTATTTTATAAAATAAAAATTATTTTGATATCGTTGAGAAATGGGTATATCCATTGTTGAGAATCGGGCTTTGAACCCATGAACAATGACATGATAAAAATGGGTGTTGGACCTGCGTCGTTATTTATTTTAAATTTATTTTTGTTTATTTTTGTTTTTTACATGCAAAAAAATTTACAAGTATTTATATATAAAAATATCAAAAATACCATAAAAAATTACCTTAGTG
This sequence comes from Populus euphratica, assembly GCF_000495115.2. Classification (NCBI taxonomy): domain Eukaryota; kingdom Viridiplantae; phylum Streptophyta; class Magnoliopsida; order Malpighiales; family Salicaceae; genus Populus; species Populus euphratica. The sequence continues at coordinate 1,324,325 of NW_011499884.1, forward strand.
CCACTATATAGGTAAAAGACTAAAATACCCTCAGATTTATCGAAAATTTATCAAAATACCATTGGTGGTCTCGACGACCGTTAATGGCTGATGAGGGAGAATCGTCTACTTGAAGCTCAGATTGGCCGATTCTGTCGCAGCCTTTTTCCGGCCAGATTTGGCGGTGAAAACACGTAAATCGGCCGAGGTTTTACTTCAGAGGAGACGATGCACTTTTCTATGGTGTTTTTTTGGTTTGAAACAACTGGAAATGGAAGATCGAAGGAGAGAGAGAATCGTCGACGAGAGGAGAGAGAGACTCTGAGCTTTGCTACGGTGTGAACGCGAGTATGGTGCACTGGTGCGTTTGAATGTTGTAAACCGTTGGATTGTAGATGAGCTGATTGTGCGGCTGTGATTGGCTTGATCTGCAAGTTGATCGGACGGTTTGGATGGGTTGAGCTATAATCTAGTGTGTCGTGGTGTACCGAGTGTTTGGTACACCTGATGACATGGTGCAACAAGATCAAAGGGAAGGTTATTTTAAAGGCTGAGATGGATTTGGGTTTTAATCTGGTGTGGTAAAGCCTATTGTATCCTAAAAAATCAAAGGCTTAGATTTAAACATTATTAGATCTAACCGTTGGGATATTTTTGGTATTTTTCAAATTGTTTTTTTTTTAAATCAATATCTTACTCGCGTGAAGAAAAGGTAGAAAATAAAATTAACAGTGTCAAATAGTTGCAAAAATAGTAAACGCTCGGATTCGGATTTCTCTTTTTTTTTTTTTTTCTTCATTTCATTAGCTATTTATAGCCAAGGAAGAGAGAACATGGAATCACGGATTTGGAAAAGTAATCACGGATTGTGCAAAATTTTCAATGTACAGCTACACCGCCTACCATCGGCAGAAATCCTCCATCTATTGTGACAAAATTGTATTATTTTTTTTGTTTTATTATATATAATAATAATATTTTCTTTATAT